>NC_028642.1:39435507-39477389 GCF_001406875.1 Solanum pennellii | reverse complement strand
ATTGATTAACTGAGTTGTAAATCTTGAATTAATAGAAAACTTCAGTGTGGTTTTTCCCTTCCTTGAGTTAGGAAGGTTTCCACGATAAATCTTTGTTTTATTGTGTTACGACAAAATTACAAGAACCTGGTTCTTGTTCTAGGGGTAAAATTTCTTCAATTGGTATCAGAGCAGGTCTTTTCATTAAAAGACTAACATCTTGAAAAGGATCGATGGCTGCACCACCTACACCACAGGAAGAAGCTTCACAAACTCGACCACCACTGTTTAATGAAAAGTATTATGGATGGTGGAAGAATCGCATGATAGATCATTTACTAGGAGAAAATCCAGACCTATGAGGAGTCGTGTTGGACGGTCCAACCATACCCATGAAGAATGAAATTGATGGAACCACTCAAGTACCAAAAGATAAGAAAGAATGGAATGCTGCAGATAAACTTGCAATTCAGAACAATGCTAAAGCAAAAAAGATCTTGATATGCGGAATAGGTCCAGATGAATACAATCGAATATCATCATGTCAAGATGCAAAAGCAATATGGGAAACTTTGCAAACTGCGCATGAAGGAACAACTCAGGTAAAGAAGTCTAAAATAGATAACTTGAACAGACAATACGAACTGTTTCGAATGACAGAAGGTGAAACAATCCAAGAGACGCATACCAGGTTCACTGATTAATGAAATCTACTCACTAGGTGAAATAATTCCAAATGGGAAAGCAGTCAGAAAACTTTTGAGTGTTCTTCCAGAATCTTGGAAAAGCAAAGTAGAAGCCATTACTGAAGCACGTGATCTAGATAAGTTAGCTATGGATGAACTCATTGGAAATCTCATGACCTATGAACTCAAGAAAAAACAAGAAAAGGAAATTGGAGGCAAAATAAAAGAGAAGAACCTGGTTCTTACAGGCACAACACCAGAAAAATATGAGGACGAAAACATTGCGTTAATGACCAAAAGGTTCTCAAGAATGTTAAAAAAGGGACAGGTGTACCACAGAAGGAACTCTAAAAAAATCACTGAAAATCCAATAGATCAAGTATGTCACAAGTGTGGAAGTCCGGATCAGTTTGTCAAGTTTTGTCCATTAAATGCTCTAGAGAAAAAGAGGAATAGTTCAGAAAAAAGAAAAGGAAATCAAGAATGATAAGTACATTCCCACAAACAGAAGAATGACCAATCAAGAAGCGGATCTTTCAACGAGAAGAGCCTTTGCCGTTATGGGGGACTTATCTGAAGAAGAATTTGAGGATGGAGGGTTCGAAAATCAGTCACTACTTGCAATAGAACAATCAAATAAATATGATTTTCTTGCACTCATTGCTGAAACAGATTCTGAAGATGATGAAGAAGATGACAAACAAAGCAAGGTAAGTTTTCATCACATCAAAGTAAATATTGAATCATATTCTAAAAAGGAACTAGAGTCTTTATTGAGTACTCTTATAGATGCATATCAGTCTGTCAATTCTGAAAGAGAACAAGTGATGGAAAACTATGCGTCTTTAAGAGAAGTCAATGACAATCTTGAGAAACACAATCACTTTCTTCAAAACAAATTAAAAGAACAGATTAAAATCTCAGAGTTAAGTCACAAGGGCAAAAACTATGCTAGTGAACTTCAATTAGCTCTAGAAGAAAAAATAAAATTGTTAACCATAAAATGTCAAGCTTTAATAGAAAGGAATAAGTTGCTACAAGAAAATCTTGATCATACCAAACTGGATCTGGAAAGAAATCTTAGATGGACCAGGTCCTCTGAAATTTTAACTCAGATTCAAGAAAGGCAAACCACTAGTCGAAGTGGGATAGATTTTAAAAAACAGAATAATCTTGTGTCACACACTATTCACATGTCTAAAAGTTTATGCACTCATTGTGGAAACTCAGGTCATTTAAAGAATCAATGTAAAGCTTTATTTGAGGCTTTTCAGAAAAATGTTAAGTTCACCAAAAAGGAAAAGACTGATACGACTATGAACCTGGTTCGAAATAAAAATGCTCCAAATAAAAGATTTTCTTATTTGCCTTTATAGGCTAGAAGAAATCTTATTCATCCTTTTACTCACATAAAGGGGCCCAAGTTAATCTGGGTTCCCAAGACTAATCTTTGACTAATGTCTCAGGTGAAGGTGAGAGGGAAAAGGCCACTTGGTACATGAATAGTGCATGCTCCGAACAGGTGCTAAAAATGGTAGAAAATTTCCTCTCGCTCTTTGATTTTCAAGGAGGCAGTTTATTCCTTGAAAAGGATGAGAAAAATGAAAGAGACAAAAAAAAAAGTTGAAGAAAGTGACATGATATCAAACATCTTTGATGATGCAAATTTAGGGAACACTGCATATGAACCTGGTTCACATCTAACAATCATTGATGCAACTGCAACATGAATTACTACTAATCTATGGTTCTGGAGATTGGGGGAATAATAGAGCAATCGGGACAGTAAGAGTATAGTACACCTTTAGGGGGAACTTTGTTGTGTGAACATGGTCCTTGTTCATTAGAAGGTATTAAAAATTGACAAGGGTTGGTTCTCTATGACAGCTTGAGATTCGTTTGATCTTGGAGAATATGATGATGCGACATTCTCATGAAGGCCTTGAATATGAAGAACTTGAGAAAAATCAGTCAAAGCATGGTCTTATCGAAACAAGTTGATGCATTATCATGATTTCCTTTAATAATTGGCTAGTAAACGAATAATCTTACGCTTGAGTAATTATACAATGAATATTTGCCAACTCAACCTCGTACTGTAACAGGTACACACTCCAGTCACATCTCAAACAATGTTTAGAAAGTCTGCGGATGTTATCTCTACTCTTTGCTAACACCATTAAGTAAATCATGGAGAAACACAAAAAAAGGGGGAACCTGGTTTCTCTGTAATACTCAGGTATGTACCATCCTTTTTCAATGCATTAATTTCCTGAGTTTGGGTCAAACATAAGCACTAATGAACCTGGTCGATCATCAAAAATTCAACTTTCTTAAAGATCACCAAGAACCCTCTTTGACAATAAGCATCGTTCAATCTCAAACTGCTCTAATGATGAAAATCTCAGTATTGAAGTCACTCATGCTTTAATTTAGGGGGAACCCTGCTTTATCACCCACATCTGAACCAGGTTCACAAACTCCAAATTGATATTTCATCCATTCCAAGTGTATAACCTGTCTGTCTCTCAGGGGGAACAATTCTCACATAAATAAATTGTTGCTTGCTTTCATTATTGATAAACACATCTCTTTGTGCACCAAAATGTGATGAATCTCTTACTGGTAGTTGGTACTCCTTCAAAGTTGTCATCAAGAAAAAGGCTATCAAAAAAAAGAAAAAGAAAATCATGGAGGAATGAAAATGTTACGGAGTAGAGTTAAAAAAAAAGAAAAAAGAAAAAAAAGGTGATGATGTACCTCATGTTTCTCTTGATGAAATTTCACATTCTAAGAAAATTGATCAGAATAAAGGAGCTGGTGCACAATGGGCATACTGAAAGAAAATTATCAATGGCAGTAAACATCCTTTTCTTCCTCACTTTAGTAATCTTTGTCCCAATCCTCATCTTCAAATTTTAGACTCTTTGACTCTTTAATGTGCTTATGTCTGTCTCATACTCATGATATCATATGTTTTTTATTAAGGGCATAAACTGGTACATATTTGTTTATTTCGTTTCTCATTAAAGATCTTAATTGTGTATGAGTTTAAGATGACTAATATCCTCAGATTAACTAACCATTTTGTTAGCAGAAGTGTACTTGAAAGTGTTGCCCAAGTGCTATGAGTTAAAAATGATATTGCACTCATTGAATGTTATTCGAGTTCTTTGGTTATTGGTTTTCAATTATGCCAAAAGGGGAAAAGTATATAATGTGGATAGACATATGCATAGTTTGTCATCATCAAAAAGGGAGAAATTGTTGGGGAATGAGAAAACATGACGTTTGTAGCTTTGATGGATGACAAAGAAGTGAAGTTTTGATCACTAACAAAGAGTCTTGATGTGTAACAAATCATTGGTTATCATTATCAAAAAGGGGGAANTGTTGGTAAGTAGGAGAACAAATAAAGTAGTTTTGATGATTGATAAAGTGAAGGCATGGTGTTGTATGTGTACAATTATGAGAGATTGCGGCGAAGAAGAAAAAGTATTGAGGCAAAGAAGAAAAAGTGCAGAATTGTAAAGAATGAAAAGAAGGAAACAAATATGGAGATAAATAAAGAAGGAAAGAAATAAAAAAGTAGCAATTCAAGTCAAAGAAGGAAAGAAATAAAAAGGTAGCAATCCAAGCCAAAGAAGGAAAGAAATAAAGAAATTACAATTCAAGTCAAATAAGGAAATAAGTAAATATAGACAATTTCAAGAAGGAAAAGGATTTGTAATTCCTTTCCTTGTAGAAGTTGAAGGCAAATCAAATCTATAAAAGGATCAAGAAGTTAAAGGAAAAAAGTGTCTTTGCAATCACAAAAAATCGAGAGAATTTTTCCAGCAAAGCCAGAACGATAGGTATTGCATATTCACAAAATATATAATCTTGAGAGCAGTATTTTCTGGAGAAAAAACGCAGGCCTTCCTCACAGAAAAGCAAGGACCAGGTTCACCTACATCACAGCAACATAAGCACCAGGTTCACGAAACCTGTTCCACTAAGCACTATTGGATATTGAAGTTTGATCAATTAAAGTCTAGGTTATTAGTCTTTATTGATTTGTTCTAGGTTTATTATTGAGTTGTAATAGTTCCTAGATTTGTAACAAGATGTGGGTTTGACTTCTTGGGAGTTGAGTCTTGAGAGAATTGTAACAAGAAGTGGGTTTGACTTCTTGGGAGAGAGGTTGTGAGAATTGTAAACAAGAAGTGGGTTTGACTTCTTGGGTGGTTAGAGTTAACAAGAGTTGAGAGCTTTTGTAAACAAGAAGCGAGTTTGACTTCTTGTTGAGTGGAGAGTTTTCGATTATAGTTAATCGAAAAGGGTAGAAGTTTAGAGTTAGATTCATTGATTAACTGAGTTGTAAATCTTGAATTAATAGAAAACTTCACTGTGGTTTTTCCCTTCCTTGAGTTAGGAAGGTTTCCACGATAAATCTTTGTTTTATTGTGTTACGACAAAATTACAAGAACCTGGTTCTTGTTCTAGGGGTAAGGTTTCTTCAGAAACCATTTTGACTATAAAATCTAATTAAACAGGAATCAATTAACGTAACAACTTCCAAATTCTACACAATGTAGGCTTATTAATCTTGATTTAATTCCAACAGTACCTTATTATCTTCTAATAGTTGTAGGATTTTGTGGAGATTTTCTGTTGCTGCTGACTGGCCTTCTATCAATGGTCTCTGCATGAACTTAACTTCTTTCATCTGGTAATTTTCTACCACCAAGTTGGATCCAAAGTTTTTTCTGACCTCTATAAGTCTGAAAAGTTGATCTTGCACAATCCGTGCTTGAGTGGAGTCTTCCGAGCCAATAATGCACTTTGGACAACACTTGTATGTACACTTCTTCGCCGCTGCCATGCTTTCTTGCATAGTTTCCCATTCACTCTCCAGCTTGTGTACATCTTCGATCCACTGGATAACGTCTAGTTTTGATTTATAGCCTTTTTTCTCATATCCTTCCACACTTTTTATGATATCATCTCTAAACTTTGATAGCTTCTCCATTTCCTTCCTTAGATTTTCAAGTTTTGATGAGAAATTGGCGGTATGTTCAACATCAGGACAGATGCATTTACACACATTCTTTCCCACCTCAACAAAAAAAACACCTACAGCATTAAAAATTATTTCCATTGAACAATTTTGATCAGAATGCTAGTATAGAAGCTCTCAAAGATTATGAAATGAAGCTAATAAACTGATTTGTTTCCTGTTTGTTTGTTGTAAGTAGAAAACTAATAAGAAGGCAAAGACAATTGTTGGTAAGAGTCAAGGACTTAACATAATAACAAAAGTAGGCAACAGAATTAAAATAATCAAGTACATCCTCTGCACTACTCTAGGTAAACGTCAACTCTTTGGACTGATTCAATATTCACAACTAAACTGTCTTTTGATATCTCATAATAGAGCTTCTATGAGAAAAATGATCAAAATAGTATTGGTTTCACTTGATTTGATCCCTGATATATAACGACTTATAGAAATGATCTTAATTATGCTAAATGACTTATCACTCTAGTCTTGTATCAGTTCAAAGGGCGAAAACTCCTGCCTTCCCAACAGTGGAGTTAGCACATTTGAACAACCATGTTGATAATATGTCTTAGGATATTGGCAGTTAGCTATTTTTAGAATTTCTAAATTATTTTATTAGAGGTACTTGAATTTAGGAGTTATTCTTTAATTTGTTATTTAAATTTTCATAACAAGAAAACTGTAAATTACATGGGGATTTTTCTGAGGATTAGTAATTTTCATACTAATCTCCGAAAATCCTCATGTAATTCACAGTTTTCTTGTAGTGTTTACTGATAACTTAGTAACATTTTTTTTTCTATTTTTAGTTAGGAATTATATCTATAAATGTATGCATCTGAATGATTAATAAAACAATTTCCTTTGATAATACTGCAGTGTTTTTTGTCTCGGTCTATCTCTGTTATTTTCTTAATTTCTTTATTAAAAATCCAACAATTGGTATCTAGAGTCTTCTTCTTGAGGGAGTTGTGAGTAGAAAAATAGAGAAAAAGGTCTGAAATATATCCAAACTTTGACCGAAATATTTGTAACGATACCAAACTTTAAAAATGATCTATACCCCCGCACTATTTTTATAGTGTATTTTAAGTGTATATATATGCCCACGTGGACATAAAAAATATTGCATAATTATAAATAGTGATGTGTCCATGTGGGCACATATATAACTTTAAAATACACTATTAAATTGTGCAGGAGGGTCAAAGACCCTACATAAAGTTTGGTATCGTAACAACAATTTAGGCTAAAGTTGGAGTACTTTTCACTCTTTTTCTTAGAAAAATGGATTCCAAAAGTAGTGTTTCATGAATTACTCCTACTTTTTTATGATGAAATTATCAACTATGTACTGTGAGAATGAAATCTACTTGGAGACTCTTGATTTCTGGGAAGCCGTGGAAGAGGACTATGAAATTAATCCGCTGTCAAATAATCTCACTGTGGACCAAATCAAGAGTCACAAGAAAAAGAAAACCCTAAGTCAAAGGCAAAATCAACTTCTTTTTGTTGTTGTTTCGACAACGGTTTTCACGAAAATCATGACTCTCACATCACCAAAAGATATTTGAAATTATCTGAAGAAAGAATATTCTGGAAATGAAAGAATATGAGGAATGAAGTTATTAAATTTAATGATGGAATTCAAATTGCAAAGAATCAAAGTCAGAAACACTCAAGAATACTCTACTAGGTAAGATGACTAGGCACTGAATTTAAAGATACAAGAATTGTTGAAAAAGTTCTTGTTACAGTGCCTGAAAGATATGAAATGTGTATTACAACCTTGAAAAACACACAAGATTTATCCAAAATTACCTTGGCAGAATTGTTAAATTCTTTGCAGGCACAGGAACAAAGGAGACTTACGAGGCAAGATGACATGGTTGAATGAGCATTAATAGTCAGCCACAAAATTCAAAGCAAGGGCAAATTCTTGAAGAATTACCTACCTTGTCAGCATTGTGGCAAAAATGGACATGTTGAAAAAGACCAGATGCACAATGCAAGAACTGCAAACAACTTGGTCATGAAGTTGTGATTTGTAAAAGCAAATTTCAAAAAGATGAAACAGTTGCCCAAGTCACTACTGAAGAAGATTAAGAAGAAGAAGAAGACCAATTATTTGTGACAACTTGCTTTTCCAACCAAAATTTCTGATTTTTGGATGATTTATAGTGATTGTACAAATCACATGACATATGAAAGAGATCTTTTTAAAAAGTTCATTTCTATTGAAAATAAGAAAGTCAGAATCAGAAATAGTGATTGTATTCCTGCAAAAGGAAAAGGGTCTGTGCCAATTAAAACAAATTCAGGTACAAAAATAATTTTAGATGTTCTTTATGTTCGTGATATTAATAAAAGTTTGTTTAGTGTTGGTCAGTTAATAGAAAAAGTATTTAAATCATTATTTGAAAACAAATATTGTCGAAATTTTACAAGTTGAAATGAGAGGTAAAAACTACTCATTTATTTCAAAAGAAGATGCACACAGGCCTTGCAAAACAAAGGGTGAATTAATAGATTTGTTCACAAGGTCAATTTCAGATAAGACTACAATCTATAATTCTTGATCCAGGAAGGAATGTTGAAAATATGTCTCAGGATACTGCAGAAATAAATTGGTTAGCTACTTTTAGGATTTAAAATTATTTTATTAGAGTCCTACATGACTTGAATTTAGGATTAGTTTTTTTTATTTGTTATTTAAATTTTAGTGATAAGTTATTAGCATATTTTCTATTTTTAGTTAAGAATTATATCTATAAATGTATGTCTTTGAATGATTAATAAAATAATTCTCTTTGATAATACTGTAATATTTTTTCTCTCAAAATCTTTCTTTGTTATTTTCTTAATTTCTTTATTAAAAACCAACAAACCAGGGCTTTTGTATACAACAACTTAATGTTAGGACTGCAATAATTAGGTGCCGGAAACTAGTAGAGCAAATTTCGGAAGACCACGAATAATAAGACAAATCAGAAATATATCATAAGACACAAATATTTAATGTGGTTCTATCAATCGACCTACATCCACAAAGAAGATAAGCAATGTACTATAAATATGAGAATACAAAATATAGAGGAAAATAACGTCAACCAATTCACTAGGAATACAAAGAGGTTCACAAATTCTCTCACATAACCAAAACTGTAAAAATCTCTAAGACTACATTGTGAATGCTTAGAAAAAATATAGAGTCCTAAACTTCTACAAGTAATGGACTAGTCCTGCCTAAATCTTTTTCTGAAAGGAAAATCTATTTATGCTAAAAAGTTTAGGGCAAATAATACCCAACACTTAAAGTCAATGGTAGGATTTTAACTTAGCTTAATACATAAACACGACTCTTAACTTGACGTCAACTGACAACAATAATCTTTAACTTTGAGTGTGCACAATTAGACAGTTAAACTTGTATAAAATCAAACGAATGAGATACATTCAACCTATGTAACACCGTACATGACAATTTTGTGTCATATATGTTATGACATGTAGGACACGTATATTTATTTGTTCAATTTTATACAAATTTAAGTGTCTTACTTGTGTTCACTCAAAGTTGGAGAATATAGTTGTTTGCTAAAGTCAAGTTAAAAGGTCATTTTTACTTTTATGGATTCTAATTTTACGATGACAACTTTAAATGATTAATAACCAAGTTCTAAAGTTAATATTTGAACATATTTAATGGATTTATTTACACAATTATACCATTTGAACAAAGTCTAATGAGTTCATCCAAATATGCATGTTTCTACTAGCTCCGCCCTCGAATGTGTTGGAGAATATAATCAAATAATAAAAGTAATTTGTTTGTAACCGCCTAAACTTTTGATGAGATTGTTGGGAATTAAACACACAACACACACAAATAATCTAGAGAAAAGAGAAACAGAACACAAACGGGACACACAAGAATTTAACGTGGTTCGGTTTCCCTACTCCACGACTGTAACAGGAGGATTTTTATTTCACTTGTGCTGCACTTTTTAATTACAAATACAAGGATCATATTTATAGGAAAACCAAATAGTTAACCTAGGGTTTCAGTAATGGGTCGGGCCGGCTCACAAGCCTCCACAAAGCCCAACAATCTCCCACTTGGAGGCTTGAAGAATTTCAACTGTCATCCACTTAGAACACTTGTATGTCTAGTAATCTTTTTCAACTCTCTCCTGCTACAGCGGCCTTCTCATCAGTCAACTGAAAGGCCCGTTGAAGCTCCCCGAAGCTTCAACACATCAGTCACGGCTGAAACTGCCCTTGACTCGTCCTCGGTCCCTACCGGCTCCCACTTGAGACACGAACTGCCGGATCCTAGAACTCCCTGAGAACAAACACTCTCCATACTCAGCAAGAAATTTTCTGGAGACGTATCAACAGCTGGAATACTGGTTCTCTTGACCCACTGTCTTCTAGGAGCCTTGGCTGAAGCACGGCCGGTGCTCCCACTGCCACAAACGCCTCTGACTGGTCTTCCTGAACCTTTCCTTGCTCGTTCATCCTGAATCTGACCTGTGGCTCTGGGTTTCTTTCTTGCAAAGACAACCTTCTTCTGCCCACGAGATTCTGTGAACCGGACTTTGTTTTTCTTCTGAACTGGGACGGTCACTCCCTCAGACGGTAATCCGACAATATACAACGATCCTCTTTTTGTTCCACGAGCCATGACAAGATTGCCCCTCACGACCTTCCACTGCCCATTTCCGAACTTCACATGATGTCCCTGTTCATCCAACTGCCTAACAGAAATCAAACTTTTCGTCAAGCTTGGAACAACTCTGACATCCTTCAAGGTCCAGAAACCGACTGGCGTCTTCAGCACCATGTCACCCATGCCCGTAACATCAAGAGCTCTATCGTCTGCAAGCCTTACCTTTCCAAAGTCTCCAATAACCAGATTCTGCAATGCTTCACTGCTGTGGGTAGCGTGAAAAGAAGCACCAGAATCCATGACCCAGGAATCCACATTGCTCTCCGCGCAACAGATAAACAAATCCTCGTTGACGCTGTCTTCTGCAATGTTGACTTGTTTGTCTTTCTGGCATTGATTCCTGAAATGCCCCACCTCCTTGCAGTTCCAACATGTTACACCTGAGCCATCCCGAGCCTTTGACTGACTCCTTCTTCGGTTCCTGCTCCCACTACCTCTGTTATTTCCTCTGCCTCTGACGACGTTTAGCATATCACCTGATGATTCTCCAGAACTCCTTCTTCTGACATCCTCGCCAAGAACGAGATCACGAATCTTCTCAAAGGTGAATCCATTAGGTCCCACTGAACTGGCAACTGCTGTAACCGTTCCGGACCAACTGTCAGGCAATGATGATAACAGTAGTAAAGCTTGAACTTCATCATCGAACTTAATGCCAACTGACAAAAGTCTGGCTAAGATCGAATTCAATGAGTTGATGTGCTCGGTAACTGAACTGCCTTCCTTCATCTTTGTGTTCACCAACTCTCTAATCAGAAAAATTTTGTTTGCTGCAGATGGCTTCTCGTACATGTTAGACAAGGCTTCCAAGATGCCTTTCGCTGTCTTCTCCTTAAGAATGTTGAACGCAACATTCTTGGTCAACGAGAGTCGGATAACTGACATAGCTTTCCGATCCAAAACTGCCCACTCTGCATCAGACAATTTTCCTTGCTTGTCACCCAACACTACGTCCAAATCTTTCTGAACCAGCAAATCTTCAATCTGCATCTTCCACCAACTGAAATCTGTACCATCGAACTTCTCAATTCGGAACTTCCCATCTTCTGCCATCTCAAAGGACTTCGGCAATTCCCTTAACGGCGTCTACAGACAGCGGGCGGCGATTTGGACGATGCTCACGATCTGGACGCTCGCGGCTGGATCTGAGGCTCCTCGACGCGGCGGCCACTGGAACGGCGCGACGGACAGCACACGGACGACGGCTGTTCGCACCCTGCGCGGTTCTCCTAGCCGGCTGCTGCTTGAGGTTACCCACACGGTAACGGCGGCTACTCCTCCCTGCACACAGTTCTTCACACAAGAACCCTAGGTGACAATTTCTCACAGTTTGTGTTACAATGTTGTTGAAACCTCGCTCTGATACCAATTGTTGGGAATTAAACACACAACACACACAAATAATCTAGAGAAAAGAGAAACAGAACACAAACGGGACACACAAGAATTTAACGTGGTTCGGTTTCCCTACTCCACGACTGTAACAGGAGGATTTTTATTTCACTTGTGCTGCACTTTTTAATTACAAATACAAGGATCATATTTATAGGAAAACCAAATAGTTAACCTAGGGTTTCAGTAATGGGTCGGGCCGGCTCACAAGCCTCCACAAAGCCCAACAGAGATGGCCATATTACATTGAAGTGCAGGGGAAGGGAGCAAGTTCAGCTTCTTCTCTGAGATGCTATGCGTTTCCTTTGCTTCAAATCCCGTCAATTTTCCACTATCAATGCTGTCGTGACAGTTAATTCCAGAATCAAAGCCTTTATCCAACAAGGAAACCATCTTCAAGCTCTGTTAGCTTACTCTAAAGAACCTCTTTTTCCTCTCCACACTTCAAAATTCACTTTTCCTCCTCTCCTCAAAGCTTGCGCCTTTCTTCCAAATCTTCAAACTGGGAACATAATTCATGGCACAATCATTCAAATGGGTCTTCACTATGATCCTTTCATTATCACTTCACTGATCAACATGTATGTAAAATGTGGCTCACTTTGTAATGCAGTCCAAGTGTTTGATTTTATTTCTCAATGTGAAGATTTCGATCGAGATGTAACTATATGGAATGCTATGCTAGATGGGTATATTAGAAATGAACTTACTGAGGAGTGTATGGGTTTGTTTAGAAGAATGCAAGAGATTGGTGTCAAGTCTGATGAATACTCTCTTAGTATTCTTCTGGGGTTGTTCAATGGTCAAATGGGGTTATCGAAAGCAAAAGAAGTTCATGGTTATGTTATTAGAAACTCATTTGGGCATGATCCTTTTGTGGTTACTGCTTTGATTGATATCTACTCAAATTGTGGTAGGCCAAAAGATGCATGGTGCGTTTTTGAGAGTGTACAAGTCAAGGATAATATTGTCATGTGGAATGCATTGATTAGGGGCTTATCGGAGAATGGATTATGGAGAAACAGCATGAGACTCTATTCTTTAGCTAAGGATAGGGGCTGCAAACTTATGTCGACGACTTTTTCTTGCACTTTAAAGGCTTGTGCTGAGGGTGAAGATATAGATTTCGGCAGGCAAGTTCATTCGGATGTTGTCAAGATGGATTTTGAGAATGATCCATATGTCTGTACTTCAGTGTTGTCCATGTACGCAAGGGTTGGACTGTTGGAAGAAGCAGACAGGGCTTTTAGTTCTGCATTAGATAAAGAAGTTGAGGTGTGGAATTCTATGATCTCAGCTTATGTTGGCAAGGGCAGAGGGGATGATGCCTTGTGTGTGTATAATGTGATGCGATCAAGAGGCATCCTTTCTGATTCTTTCACCTTGTCAAATATTCTTATATCATGTAGTATGACCGAATCTTATGATTTAGGTATTGCAATTCATGGTGAAGTGATAAAGAAACCAATACAGAATAACGTTGCGTTGCAAAGTGCACTAGTGACTATGTACTCAAAATGTGGAATGCTAAAGGATGCTCTTGACGTTTTCAATAGAATGGAGGAGAAGGATGTGGTCGCATGGGGTTCAATGATCTCAGGTCTCTGCCAAAATAAGAAATTCAATTTGGCACTGGAAATATACAAGGAAATGGAGACTCATAAGGTCAATCCAGACGCTAATATAATGGCAATGGTGATAAATGCTAGCGCAGGACTAGAAAGCTTAGAATTGGGTTGCAGTATCCATGCAATCACTGTTAAGAGCGGGGAGGAAGTAGATAGTTCAGTGAGCTGTTCTCTTGTAGATATGTATTCTAATTGTGGCAAGCCAGAAATGGCTGAAAAGATTTTTTCGGGTGTCCCCCATAAGAATTTAGTGGCTTGGAATTCCCTAATCTCTTGTTATTCAAAAAATGACTCACCAGAGCTCTCTTTAAATCTTCTTCCTCAACTTGTCCAACATGGATTGTATCCAGACGCTGTTACACTTACTAGTGCCCTTGCTGCTGTTTCATCCTTAGCAATACTGATTAAAGGAAAGGCAATTCATTGTTACCAAATAAGGCATCAAATTCTTGAAGACAACCAAGTGGAAAATGCTCTTATTGATATGTACATAAAAAGCGGATGCCTAAAGTATGCAGAGCGTATATTCCAGCACATGTCTAAAAGGAACTTAGTAACTTGGAATACAATGATTGCAGGGTATGGATCTCACAGTGAGTGTATGAAAGCTATCAACTTTTTCAATGAAATGAGGAAATTCGGAGTGACGCCTGATGCTGTAACTTTCCTATCCTTAATTTCCTCTTGCAACCATGCTGGTTTAATTGATGAAGGCCTTAAACTATTTCACTTAATGAAATTAGAGTATGGAATTAAACCACAAATGGACCACTACATAAACGTGGTGGACCTTCTAGGCCGTGCTGGACGCTTGGATGATGCTTACTACTTCATACAAAATTTGGACGTGGAACCTGAGAGAGGGGTGTGGCTATGTCTTTTGTCAGCCTGTCGGGTCCATCAGAACGTGAAGCTTGGAGAAATAGCAGCCAATAACCTTCTGAAGATGGAACCAAACAGAGGGAGCAATTACGTTCAACTTTTAAATCTCTATGTGGAAGGTGGGATGAGGGAAGAAGCAGCAAGTTTGAGGGCTCTGATGAGGCAGAAAGGGTTGAAGAAGAACCCTGGATGTAGCTGGATTGAGGTGAAAAATGAACTTGAGGTTTTCTACTCAAGTGATTCATCCTCTACCAAGACAATTGAGATCTATGAGACACTCCAAAGTCTCAGAAGTATTATGAAAAAGAGAGGAGATTATGAGACTCAGGCAATATGAGATGAGAATAGGAATTTGCATCTCTTCCTTTACGAACATGGCTAAGGCTCGGACTCTAAAAAATGTCAACGGGTGCGTGTTATATTCTCCAAAAGTAGTGTATTTTTAGAGAACTAACACGGGTGTGGCATCGAAGGTGAAGTCGGGAGCTTGCATTTTCAAAATGTCATCCTTGACTTGTCATGTTGAATATTTAAGACTTCTCATCAATCATACATTTCACCATACTTAATAGAATACTGTTTTTGTTGTTATGAGGGTGCTATAAACTTATGTTTCTTTCTCGAAGCAGTAAAAAAAAAATAAAAAAAATTCCACAAAAACATATTCTTACCATAACGTTGCCGGTGGGAAATAGCGGGTAAACTCACAAAACTCAACTCATTGTAATCGCAAAATCGTTGATTAGTAGATTTCATCGTTAAAGAAAAATCTAGTGATTATATTACTGTCGGTAAGATTTAGCAACTTTAGCAGGTAAAAATTTTAAAAATTGCTGTTATTAAATTGGCTTACTTCAATTTGAGAAATAAATTCATGACTTGTACTATTTATATACTAGTTCTCGGAACGTGCATCGCACGTTTGTCCCCTAATTGATATTAGAAAATTTTAATTTATATAGCTAAGTTCAAATCTAAGTCCTTTCATATGTAAGTTTAACATAAGAATTTAACTTTGCACAAAGTATAACATGAAAATCTTGTGTTAGATGTTGGAGGTCTGATATATTAAATACTTCATGAAAAATGAACATTTATTTTATCAGAGGAATTACTATATTTTAATTATTAAACATAAGTTTAATAATCAAAAAAGAAATTGTCTATAAAAAAGATACGTATAAAGAAAAATATTAAAAAATGTTTGGGCGGTATACCATCAAATTTATAGAAAAAATTAAAATTTCAAACGAAAAAAAAGAATAAATAAAGACATGACATCCATAAAAAAAGACATCACATTTAAATATATAGACAAAAATATTTTCATACTGATTGAATTACATTTTGTTAAAAGTAGACTTATTCTAGACAAAACATGACTTACTCTAGACGAAACATATCATATGCATAAAAAACTATAATCATATATAATANTATATGATGCATTAAGATCTTATTTGATGCATGAATTTAAGTATAACTTTTACTTAATATTTAATTAATTAAATAGATATTAATATTAATTTATTTTAGAGGTAAAATAAGGGTAAAATGGTAATTCAACTTTGAGGTTAGAAGCTTCCCACTTATAATAATATATGATTGATTAGTTAAAAGCAAAACTAATCTTTTACATTCTGCATCAACTTGAAACAATTAACATTCTGGCATTGAGTCGTTTTGGAGCGACTGCTGAAAATGAAAAATAAAAGCTTTACGTACAGGGAAAACAAGAAAAACAAACATACTATACTGCAGGGCTTTTTTCACAAAGCTATCTCTCTACATTAGCCGAAAAGTAATGGCATCTATCATTTACAATGAACTGATTACTTTTATTACAGGGCGAGAACAAAGATTTCAAGTGTTTTGACATAAGGAGACAATTATATATTGAGAAATCTAGTAACATAACACATCTATAGAACTTCCATTTACATATTTCAGTTGGAACTTTAGCCGCCTCGGGGAAAAAATTTACAGGATCAACTCAAATCTGCTGCGGAGCCTTAGTTTGCTTTTGTAATTTACATTCCAGATGATGTTCGGTTTACTCTTTGCGCACCCAATTTAGGAGCTGCGGGTTTGGTTCCTCGGCCTCGCCCAATTGAAGGTCTTGCTGAGGAAGTTGGCATAGGAGCTGCAATAGCAGCCCAGGGGTCATTGTCATCAAGTGCTCCACTTCTTTTCACGTTAAAAGGCTTAGACGAAGGAGCTGGGGCTGCTATGGCAGCCCAAGGATCGTCATCGTCAACCTTTTTGTTTGCTCTTGAGTTTAATGGCTGAGAAGTTGCTCTTGGAGCAGGAACAGCTAAAGAACCCCACAAATCTTCATCATCATCTTTACTCATCTTAAGAGTGGTTTTACCCCGCAAACCAGTTCCTACCACAAACATTAAAGAAAAGAAATTAGATTTGACTTGACAATCAAATGATATTATCTGCTTCCTATTTCTGGTCTTTAATTCCTTCATTATGGCTCTCTAGGGTGGGTTGTGTGGAAAGAGGGTAGGGGAAAGGGAGAGCATTGCCAGAATCAGTTAAAAACTCAAGTTTCCTATAAGCAATCAGACACAACCTATAATTATGAATTGCAGCAGTTGATCCCCCAGTCATACACAATTTGTTACCCAGCCAAACCCCCATTGGTTTTGGACCTTGCCTTTTGTTACACGCGAACCAATGAATTGCAATCTTCCTAGAGACATATAGTAGATGGAAGCATTTATTTACACTCAAATTTACCATGCATTCTACCTTGTGGTTTTGGTTGAGAGACAGGACGCCTTTGAGCAGCTTGAATATTTGCAAGAGAAGGAGATGGTTTTGGTTCTTCTTGTGGATTGATATCATCCCAACCATCTTTGTCACTATCATGACCCTCATGAATTCCACTTTCAAGTTCTCCCCATCCATCAGATGATGCTGGGGATACAGGAATAGGATGATCTGCAACATCTGCTCCAGAACTTATATGGACTGGTTTTATACTCGCACTATCTGCAACTATGTGATCTGACGAAACCAATATCAGTAACAAATCCGGAGGCAAAAGGCATCTTCATAAGCATTAAACTGATTTTGAAAATCAATGTGACAATCATCTCAGCTATCCACTAACGGAAGTAGCATAATGCAAAGGAAACAAGTTGGTAAGAATCATACTTGAGCTAGCATCGGGGACTGCAGAAGCAAGAGTCACACTAGAAATAGCTGGAGCATTGAGATTCTGTTCAGAGGTTTTGCCTCCTTTAAGCGTCAGTGAGCTCATAGCCCAGCTGCATCAAAGCAATGAAGGCATATTGAAGTGAACAAGAAAGAAAAATGCAAACTGAATAAAGGAAAGGAAAATCACACAGCTTCCATCACAGTGAATGGACTTCAATTACATTTGCCATTCCTAGTAATAATTCCTCAATAAAATACTCTAATACATAATCAACGCCCTTCAAATTGCCATAATCACAGGAAATACAAGTCAACAGAATGTTTCAGCCATTATTATGGCCAAATTCAGGAAAATTAGCTTTAAATTTTGATTTTTTTTCAGCTTCTTGCCAAATCAGTGTTGTGGCGGTCAAATGTTGAAGTAGCAGCAAAAATAGAACAGAAGTATACCCAAGCAAACCCGCATTTCCCGGAATCGATGAAGTTCCCATGCTTGTAGTGCTGGTATCTCCGGTGCTCGTCTGTATAAGCCCAAAAAAGACTTATTATAAGCTCAGGGGGAGGGGGAGAGAAAAAGAGATTCACATACAGTGAAAATGCGACAAAGATCAGAAATGGGGCCACTGATGGGAGACAAGGATGACTACCACGAAAAGGACAAATTTAAACATGTAGAGAACTCATGCAAGCAAGCAAACAACGAATAGTTATCTTAACAAGAGTAATATATGTTGATCATACCCAAAATGCCCACTAATGTGGTAAAAGGTTAGATCATATATTATTATAAGTGGGAAGCTTCTAACCTCAAAGTTGAATTACCATTTTACCCTTATTTTACCTCTAAAATAAATTAATATTAATATCTATTTAATTAATTAAATATTAAGTAAAAGTTATATTTAAATTCATGCATCAAATAAGATCTTAATGCATCATATATTCATGTACTAATTAAATGTAGATATTGAAGAGTCTAATAACCTTTCAACTTTAATTTCTAAGATAAGTGGGGGTAATGAAGAGTCTATCAAACACACTCACACCACATTATATATATTCCTTATTTTATTCAAGTTTGTAATCATCTTGCATACTAGAGTAGGTTAGTCTACATCCCTTGTAAAATTTTCATTACCAGTTTGTAATTATAAGAATTCTTACTATTTTATTTATTTGTATCCTTTAAAATTTCATACATATTCATCTTCTTTTTGTTGAGAAATATGTAAACTATGATAGTTACAAGATGAATATACTTCAACATGAAGTTGTAAGTAAATATTTATTTTTCACATCTCCATCGTTTTGAGTTTTTAAATATAACTTTGTAGTTGATTATTGTATTTTTGTATTCATCCTTTCTTCTATTTTAAGATATATATAGTAAAGCTAATTACATTTTTTGTATTTATCATTAATTATTTTGAGGGTAAACATGCTAAATCCCATAGAATAATGATTATGTATTTTTCATTGTTTGATAATCATTTATTTTTTTAAACCCACATATTTGTACTTTTTCCTTTTTATATGTAATCTCAAATGTCCAAAAAATTCATGTACTTAACTGTTATAGAGAGGTACAAAATAAGTGCAAAAGTAAAAATAAAATAAAAAATAATGTATAGTAAAAAATGACTAAATGATACATTGAATAATATTATTTTAGAATTTATTTATATATATATATATATATATATATATCAAGAAATACAGTTTATCTTTATTCTTAACATATTCATGCCTTCTTTTCTGTTTGTCTTATTTATTATTATATATGATTATAGTTTTTTATGCATATGATATGTTTCGTCTAGAGTAAATCATGTTTTGTCTAGAATAAGTCTACTTTTAACAAAATGTAATTCAATCAGTATGAAAATATTTTTGTCTATATATTTAAATGTGATGTCTTTTTTTATGGATGTCATGTCTTTATTTATTCTTTTTTTCGTTTGAAATTTTAATTTTTTCTATAAATTTGATGGTATACGGCCCAAACATTTTGTAATATTTTTCTTTATACGTATCTTTTTTATAGACAATTTCTTTTTTGATTATTAAAACTTATGTTTAATAATTAAAATATAGTAATTCCTCTGATAAAATAAATGTTCATTTTTCATGAAGTATTTAATATATCAGACCTCCAACATCTAACACAAGATTTTCATGTTATACTTTGTGCAAAGTTAAATTCTTATGTTAAACTTACATATGAAAGGACTTAGATTTGAACTTAGCTATATAAATTAAAATTTTCTAATATCAATTAGGGGACAAACGTGCGATGCACGTTCCGAGAACTAGTTTAAAGAAAACAAGCCAACAAGAACACCTAAGTTGAACACAAGAAAACAACACCTAAGTTGTACACAAGAAAATATTTTCTGAATAGATGCAGAAATGTTCAAAAAGCTTGTTAAATTAGGTCTTGAGCCCAACTCACACCTAGGGGTGTCAAATATGAGCCCAAATATAGGTAATCCACCTAAAATTACGAATTGGGCTCAAGATAATTTGAATTCGGCCAATCTCAACTCATCCAAGCCGTAACCATTTAAAATGAGTCTTCAATTGCGCCCAATTCAATCTCCAACCCGTTTTAAGACTCTTTATTTGCAAAGGTATAGTGTATGTTTCCATATTGAAAGGTATGAATAATCTATTTCATATCTTCTAAGATTTATTTATCCATTTGTAAATTATTATTTTTATTTTCTTGAGTTGAAATTTAGATTGTGGTTATAAAAAGTAAATAACAATATGTTAAAATAATTGATTTTAAGCGGATCAACTTTGATGAGTCATGACCAACCGGATTTCTATTTCAATCCATTAGTATCTCCAATCTTAACCCAACCCAACCCACCCATTTGACATTCATACTCACACCCCCAAAAGCTAGCTCATGAGGGAAGGATTGCTCAAGTACATATAAGCACATATAATCGTTACCTTCTCAAAAAAAAAAAAAACATATAAGCACGCACCAATTTTAACCTACTCTAATACTCCCCTTCACGCGCAGGCCCAATAGGAGCGTGGACTAAGACTGGCAGCGGAACAGGTAAGTCCCGGTTACCGGTCCGGTCCCGGTTTGGTACCGGTTAGTCCCGGTATAGACCGGTTCGGTCCGATTCCAGGACAGGTAACGGGACGGAAACCGGGATTTACCAGTCCCTCCCGGTTCCAGAAATTACCGGTCCGGTCAATTTATTTTTTTAAATCTATCCGTTTATAGTTGTTGGGTAACGGCTAGTGGGCCCCCCCCAACGGCTATTTGACCCAAATTCCAGTCACTTACACTCCTAACCCCCAAACTTTTTTATACCCTAAAGTTTTAAAAATTACACTTTAACCCATTTTTTTACTTATAAATACCCCTAAATTTCATTCTTTTAAATCACAAAATCATCTATTCATCTTCTATTCTCTCAACTCTCTACTCTCTAATCTCTAATTCTCTAATATATAATATCTTAAATTCCGGTGTTGCCTTATATGGTCTTTGGAAATTGGATTTGGAGCTTCAAAATTCAACTTTCAACTTTCCACGTTCGGCTTTTGGCGGTCATAAACGTCTACTTTTTTAAGTATACGTTCGGTACATTTGTTCCAACTTTTATTTTACATTTCATTTATATTTAAATAATTATTTATTTATTTTGTGATTTATTATTTGCATTGCATTTTTCGTATTATATATAATCTCACGTTTAATATTTTAATATGGATTCCGGTAAAAATATTGTTCAAAAAGGAAAGGGTAAAAAAAGTGCATTTGAGCGTGTAAAAAATATGTGTAACTTAACATCCTCCGATAATGCAAAAATCGGTAGTTCTTCTAAATCAAAAACTAAAAAATCTACTATATTAAGAATAAAATACGGATGATTATACACATGTTGATGATACGGTTTTTAATATTGATAGTAATTCAGGATGAGATCCTTATCATTAACATTTACAATATCGCTTTGGTAATTTTGATGAGGATTTGCCTAGTGATAATGATAATGATATTGATAATTATACTGATACGCCTACTTTTGATGATGATGATGATGAAACTGAGCCACCTACGACTACTAATACTCCCAGTCCCGCTCCCTTTCGTTGTCCTGCCCCTGTTCCCCCCGTACATTCTAGGCCTAAGATAGAACGTGCTAAAAGATCGGTTGTTTGGCAATTTATGACACAAAACGAAGATAAAACACAAGTTATTTGTAATAAATGTAAACATAAATTAAATCATAAAACTGTTGGTAAATCTGGCGGGACGGGACATTTGAGTAGTCATTTAATATCTTGTTGTAAAAATGAATTTTTGCATGCTAAAGCAATAGCGGAAGCTAAAAAACGGTACCCCCTTCCTAAAAATGTAGGAGTAGGCGGCTCTAATATGGTACAAACACAATTAAATCCGTCTAATGTTTCTGGCTCTAGTTTACCACTTTCATATAGTAGAGAAAAAGATCTTGAAGAACTAGCTAAAATGATATGTGCTATGGGTTTGCCATTTAGTTTTGCTGAAAATCCCGATTTTATACATTATATTCAAATTGTATATAATCTTAAATTTTAAAGGTTTTGCTAGAAATACAATAAAAAAGGTTGTATTTGATTATCATGCACAACATTTTCAATATCTTCGTTGTTTATTTTATTATAATACTTGTAAAATAGTTATTACTTCTGATATGGGTCGTAGTGTAAACGGTAACGATTATTTGACTGTTACTGCACATTGGATTGATGAAAATTGGTACATGCAAAAAAGAATTTTAGGTTGTAAATGTTGTCAAATGCAAAAAACCGGTAGTTCTATTGCTCAAACTATTTAGATATTTTACAAAGTTATGGAATATGTGATACAATAAGTAGTATAACCTTAGATAATGCTTCAAGTAATAATGTTGTTGTTGAATATTTAAAACCTACTCTTTGTCCTTTCTGTGGTGATAATTATCATATTAGGTGTACTGTACATATATATAATTTGATGGTTAGAGATGGTGTACAGATGTATGATAACGGATGTACGAAAGTAGAAAATGCATGTCATTTTATATTTAAATGTCAAGTTAAGTCCAGGCGTAAAGATTTTCAAAATTGCTGTCTTGAAAATAATCTTCCACCTAGAAAATTCTAAAAACAGTGGCTACTAGATGGAATACCTTATATGAAATGCTTGTAGTCGCTTATGAATATAGAATACCCTTACAAATGGTTTGAAATGCTCATAATTCTGATATGACATATAGACTAGATGATAGTGATTGGCGTGATATACATAAACTTATAGATTTCCTAAAAGTTTTTTACTTAACTACAAAAAGAAAATATGTACTTTATAGTCCATCAATTTGCACTATTTTGCCTGATATTTGTAGGATTTCTTCTAAATTATATCAATTTAAAAATAAACCAAGATTTCAACAAACCATTGAAAAAATGATTCTAAAATTTAAAAAATATTATATTCCTATTCCTCAAATTTATTTAACCGCGTGTTTGTTAAACCCTCAGTATAAAGATGTAGGTGAATCAAAAATGGTTGAAAAATTGTATTTTAACTTAGATATTAATGATGTATATTAGAAGAAATTCCTAGTTGTCAACAAGTTAAAGATAGCATAAAAATTGAAGCTAGAAAATTGTATGATTTATATAATGCTAATATAAATTTATCAAGTGAAAATGAAACTCAAAGCTCTAGGAGTAGATTTGATGAAGATAATATTGATGCTTATTTATATGATTATCTTGAACTTTCTCACGATAATAGAAATGATTTTGATGCCTATGTTAAATCAAAATACAGAACCTACTGAAGATATTCTAGCATGGTGGAGAAATCGCGGCAAAGAATTTCCAAAACTACAACCGATGGCTCGAGATATATTAGCTATGCAAGCGTCGTCAGTAGCTTCGAAAGGCGTCTTTAGTGCAGCAAGGTTTCAACTTGGAGAACATAGGCATTCACTAGCAGCCGACATCTTGGAGATATCGGTATTATTTCGAGATTGAATTAATGCCGAGAGAAGAAATTTGGGTCGTGAACCACTACCGACTAAATTACAAGATGACGTTGATGAAGTAATGCAGGATTATAGTGACAACGGGATTGAAGCAATGGAAGATCTTTCTATTCAACCAATTCCCGAACATGTTACTAAAGAAATGTTGAATGATTTACGAAGGGATTTATATGGTGGCACCAACTATTAGTAAGAGTACGATAATTCGAGATTTGATTCAAACAGAACCCTTCCTAGAAGGTGGCTGTGTAGATTAAATTTTGTAATACTCTACTAATATTTTTGTAAATGTAATTGTAATATCAAATAAATATTAAATAAAAATATAGGCTATTCGCCTTAATTTGTTTATAAATATTGTTGTATTAAATTTAATTTTTAATATTGTCAATTTTTAATTTTATAACTTTAAAGTTTGAATTTAAAATTTTCAAACTTTAAGAGTTTGAAATTTAAATTTTATAACTTTAAAATTTGAATTTAAAATTTCCAAACTGTAAAAGCTTGAATTTAAAAATTTCAAACTTTAAAAGTTTGAAATTTAAATTTTATAACTTTAAAGTTTGAATTTACAATTTCCAAACATTAAAGTTTATAAAATTTAAATTTCGAACTTTAAAAGTTTGAAAATTTTAAATTAAAACTTTAAAGTTTGAATTTAAAACTTTCAAACTTTAAGAGTTTGAAATTTAAATTTTATAACTTTAAAGTTTGAAAAATTAAAATTCTTTAACTTTTAGAGTTTGAAATTTAAATTTTTAATTTTTTAATTATTATAATAAAAATTATATTCAATTAAAAAAATTAAATCTTTATGTTTTAAATAATTTAAATTAATTTTTTTTTAATTTAATACCGGTCCGGACCGGCATACTACCGGTTCCCTTCCGGACCGGGACGGAATATGACAAAATTTACCGGTTTACCGGTCCGGTCCGGTCCCGGTTTCGGAACGGTACCGGAACTTACCGGTCTGGTTCACCCGATTCCGGTAACGCCGCCAGACTTAGCGTGGACGGGGAGCGCATTACCCAACCCAACCCACCCCACCCATTTGACATCCCTACTCACACTCCAAAAGCTAGCTCATGAGGGAAGGATTGCTCAAGTACATATAAGCAGACCACCAGTTTTAACCTACTCTAATACTCCCCTTCACACGCAGGCCCAAAGACAGCGTGGACCGGGAGCCCAAAAGGGAATAGACCTGACACCAGTACCATGTAAACATATGACACTTGGGCCTAACTCAACCTTGAAATCTAGCTCATGAGGGAGGACTATCCAAGTCCATATAAGCAAACCACCAGTCAATTCCCCAACCAATGTGGTACTTAAACCCACTCTAACAAAGCTGAAGGCAGTCTAGTGTCAAAGTTTATCCAAGTAAACAGGGAAAAGCTCCCACAAAATGGAAGAACTATACTGCCCCACCGAGCAGTTAATTATCGCATGGATTAACAAGTAGAAACTGTTGCTCTGCCAGATAGAACAAGGCAGTCTGTCTGCTGAGCAGTTCATGACTTCAACGGGGTTAAAGACCTTTTTCTTTTGGCCATAACAAAGTTAACCCCACAAGGTAATACCATCTATTGATCTCTCATCAGAGCTTCACAGGAAGAGCTTTAAAACTCAAGACTATTATGTGGAAAACATATGTGCATGAAATAAAAATCAAGAAGAATATATACCTTGTCATGGTGCTGCTTGACTATTTGCAAAAATTGGTCAACCGCTTGAAATGCTTTTTTACGAACATCGCTGTTTCACCAAAAGGGGGCAGAAAGTGCAGACACAGAAATGGTTGTCCAAATGATCAGAATAATTGATTCGCTCAAGCACAATGAAGGTTTGCAAAGTAATATCAAGCAGATAAACATCAAATAATCTTCACCGTCATCTGGGCCAAGGAAAACAAATATTCCACACAAATACTCCCTCCACCCAATTCATACTCTTCCTACTTTGAGACATTCCAAAGATGTTTTGACAGCATCGCATTAATTATTTTCTTTTAAGAGTTCAACTTAATTTTACTCTTCAACTAATTTTCTTTATATGAAATGTTACTTTTATCCAATTAACTTTCGAATCATTAACCTCATATCCTTAAACTGCAACTAATATAAGACAAAACCCAAACTAGTGGAACAGAGATAGTAAAAAAGCCAGAAAGTTGGAAACTGTTTTGGAGTACCATATTAGAAGTTTCTGTAGTTCAGTTTTGCTTGGCACTAGCACAAGCTAGAGGTTCGCAAAATAAACAAATCAAAGCCTTCCTTTTGATAACCAACAAAACCATTGTTCCAGGCCTCCAGCTTCAGAACTTGGTGGATAATATGCCTGGTCCTCTACTGCAAACATGTGTTACTTTCTTAAAGTTCACCCATTACAGCAATGTTTATAAGCATCTAGACAGCCAAAGAACAAATAATTGTGACACTAATTCAGATTGGAGAGCTAACTCAATCAGCCTAACATTAAGCATCCACAAATGAAACAAGCAATAACAGCACTCCAATTAGCTTTACATATTCTGGGAGAGAAAATGCTCCAAGTTACTAGTTTCAAGGTAAATTTTTGGTTCAGTTTCTGAGCACATCCAGTCAACTCTAACGAAGATCTCATGTTGGAGCTGTGTTTTTGCCAATCATTTTACTAGTGACTGCCATAATACTCTGGTTGGAGGTATTTAGTATGGAGAACAGAATGTATTTCATTTCGGGGTGAGGAAGGGTTATGATCTAACTGTGTGTAGTACTGATTCAGATATATGGTCTGATGTAGCAAGAACTCGATGTGAAGGATGGCAATCAGCAGGAAGATATTCCTTAGGATATGCTAGTCAACGCAACATTAATTACATGTGAGAGAACAACTACTACAGATAGAAAGCAAAATGCAAAAGCTGAAGGAACTTATATTGAGGCGTTGGCCAGAGGCAAATGGCAGATCAATGATAATATACAGGTCATGCAGTCAACTGGGAAACCCATCAGAGTTGAAGGAGCTATCTATCCTTTGAAATTAGATCTCCTGAGAAGATGTATGGTTGGAAGATTCATCGGCAAATATTAAAATCCAACTCACAATGCAGTGTGTAGATGGATTTACAACACAGGGAAGGATGCTTATGGTGTTCAGGTGTAAGACATGAATGTTTTCCAATTTTGATTCAAGTTTCTGACGAGGAAGATGGAGGAAGATATTTTGGTTGGTCATTGGTGAATGGAGATGGCCGCGAAGCACCTTGGAATTAAATTGGTGGAAACCGGCGTCTGCCGTCTGGATGCATTCCGACTGTTAAATCTATGATTGGGTTTGGATCAGAGTTTTGGGGCTACCACTTTTTTATGGAACCAGAAAATCATGAAGGAGAGATATGTGAGAAATCTCACGGTTGGCTGGAGGCAAGGAAGAGATGGGACTCAAGAACCATCTGAGATGTGCTTGAATCAGAGTAAAGAGTCAATTGGAGAATACTCTCCATACACTGGAGATTGAAAACGAAGGCATATATATCTTTTATACTTCTGATCTGGTGCGAGTCTCTGACGAGATTAATCGAACTTCCGGTAGAAGATGGAGAAGTACCAGATTATTCTAGGTGTGATAGATTCTAGATGAAAACACTGAGAGGCAAGGATTCAGAGAACAGTAAATGTAACTTGAAATCAGAAACATACCAGTCTGGATCAATGGTAAGTACGACAATATTAGGCAAAATTTTTGTTGCAATCTCTACTATGTCATAATAAGAACTGGTAGCACTCAATGCCATGACACCTGCCATAAAGAGTATTCACATCCATTAATAATGAAGAGAGGAAAAGGAGGAATAGAAATGGCAATCACGGTCATCACAAAGTCAAAAGATTCTAAGCAGAAAATATCAACTCAAGAAGATTTATTCAGCTAATCAATATGAAGTAAAATGCAGAAAATATATGTTCCTACCTGCTCCTCTTGCAGGTGAAAATGTATCACGCAAGGCACGAACAGTGAACGCATTAATTAGAACTCTTTTCCTTGTCTACAAACAAAAAGGTCCATCAATTTCCATCTCTACAGAAAGAGGCCTTGCAAAAGCATTAAAAAGTAAGTGTAATAACATCTGTGCATTAATTTTTTTCTTTACACATGAGAAGTGTAACCAATATAAAGAAAGTGCTTTAGACATTTGAAGAAGCATTTCACTTTTATGAATTCTGCACTAGTATGAGCATGAAACAATCAACTTCTTACCCCCTCGTTGAGGTAACCGGCAATGTTTCCAAGCAATATGGTTGTGTTCGTTCTAATTGCAGGTTCTTCATCGACCTAAATAAGCAACAAATATAAGAGCAAAAGACTGAAGCAAAGAAATTAGACACACAAGCAAAATTAGTAATTTTGCACCTGAAGATGCATACCTGTAGCTTGGAGAGATATTTCAACAAAGATCCGGATATAGTGCGATGTGACAGCTACAATGAGAATTGGAAGGGACATCAGTTTGCAAGATCCTAGTAACAAACATAATATGCAACTTCTTAAAAAGCATGAAGATTTCTAAAACACCAATATATCCTTGTCAGATACCATAAAACAGATCAGGGGCTGGACATGTGCCATAAACATATTGACCAACTTCTGATTTGTTTATGTTCAAACTATCAATAGCATATCTTTCAAAATGACTTTTTCTTCAATGCATTGATGACTTACTTTATGATAATTTTAGTTTTCTAAAGTATGGAACAAATTTAGAGAAGAAAGAAGTAAAATAAAAGGATGAGAAAAGTGTGTAATGCGGAGTTGATTTTCTACAATGCAACATGCACATTATATGCCGATATCACATCTTCTATTATCAGAACTCACATTTTCTTTAATCCAGAACTCATTGTAGTACACAGTCCACTAACCATTCTCAAGACCATCAATCTTACTTTATTTGTGGCAGTTCAGATAGGTAGTGATTCTTTTTTTTCTTCTTTATAACCGAGAAATCCCCATGGGCTAGTGGCAGACGGTTTGAAATTCGGTGGATATTGGACCTGCCCCTTTAACCTTATCCACTACATGACTACAATATCAGGCTTGGCTATGACGAGGTTCAAACCAATGACACGTGCCTAAACCACACATCGCATGATGCACTCTTACCACTAAGCCAAGGCCCTGGGCATAGGTATAGTTGTTAGATGACCAATTAAGGAAATAAAGATGTTTAAGGGTGGCATGCAGATGCTTAGAATCAAGAATTACAGATTGCCCAGATCATACTTCATGAGGAAAGGGTCAAGTTATAAAGTAAATAATGCTTCAGTTCAGGTAGCCAGTTGTAACTTGCATGTAAAAAACATTTAATGACGAACCATCTATAGAACTTATCCCAAAAGTTGAGAAGTTGCCACCAATTTGAAATAATAGAAAGTACAGGAGCTATAATAGAGAATGCATATACCTTAGGAGCTAATACAAGCATAGATTTAAGTGTCAACTCCCGAAGAAATGCAGATGTGTCAGAGAACCCAGTAGCCACATGTGTATACACCTGATCAAAAGTATTATTAGCCATTCCCATGATCCAAGTGCCAGAGGTTTTTCAGTTCTTGGACATGTTTGCTTTGAAAAGAATAATTGTGTGCTTTGAAAAAAGTAGTTGTGTGCTTGAAATTTAGTGACAACGATGTATTCACTAGTTCCATACCTGCTCATCAACAATTTGTGAAGATAATGACTCTCCATACTGATCAACGTGCTGCAGTAGACTGACTCGGATAGCGCGATCATTGGAGGCAAAGAGTTTTACAATTGTTGGCAGCACCTATATTAGAGGTATAGGATTGATACCGAGAGAAGATGTGATCACTTTGCTGGAATCAGAAAGGAACGGGAAAGATGGAAAGTGTTACCTTGACACTAAACTCCTCACTGGAAAGCCAAGAACCCATTTTTAATAACGCTGTTAAAGCAGGTGCAGCAGCAGAACCAAATTCTAATGCTGAAGCGAGCAAAGGAAGCAACTGCAACAAACATTTTTGAATTTTTTCATTTCAAATACAAGCCACATTGAACCAAAATATATTGTGCTAGAAAAAATTAGGAATACCTTCTTCAGCACAATTTCACGAGGAAGTTGCTCTGTAAGATTTGGAAGCTTACGGAAGAAAGTGTCTTTTTCAACACTGTCTTTGAGATTAAGAATCTCCATGAACTGTATGGTCTCCAATAACTTGTTTTGGAAATATTCTGCCAATGTATGACTAGCAACTTCAGAGTTCGGCGTGTAAATGATACATTAGAAAGAGAAGAGTAATGATAACACCTCAAGGAAGACACAAATAAAAAAAGAAATGAGACTTGGTATAAACCCAGAGGAATAACTACAAAAGCATACCAGATGAGCAAAAGCAAATGTTCTTCACAAGCTGAATGAACAATTTACGAACCAGCAAATTAAGAGGTATAACATAGGCCTAGCAAATATTGTTCACATGATGAATGAACAATTGAAGCACCAGCTGATTAAGAGGTATATAACACAGGCATATGCACCATAGGCTGATCAGAAAGACAAGTCAAATAACACTGATGTGATTTAGCTAGACTGAAGTCCAGAAGAAATACATAGAGTTCAGGACTTGTCTAAAAAGAATATAATAAGGTTCAGAGAAGAAATAAAAATCCAGGGAGGAATAGAGAAATCTTGGAAGGTAAGATGTATACACGGACCAGGAGAGAGAGAAGATATGTATGCAACAAATTCCACTTTCATTTAGCTATCAACACTGGCTATAAAGTTTTACAACGAGATGCTCTGTGAGAAGGATAATAAGGAAAAAACAAAATTGACGAGGAAATGAAATAATTTACTTTCATGATAGATATCAATTAAAGGTTAGGACCATACCATGACTGCCATGTCTATCAATCTCTAAAATCACTTTTTAACCATGAAAACAACACAGCTAAAACAGAGGTTTCATGGGAGCTATGGGAAATAAGTTGACCTTTTCTTCATAAGAAGTAGTGGAAGGTAGGAAGGAAGAAAGAACCACAACAGACTACAAATCCTATATTCCACCTCCAGGAAACATTGATTTACTGATCAAAGATACGTGATAGCTAGCCATTTGCCCATTTCTAAAACAAACAAACCCACTTCTCAGTGAGTCTCTGAATGGGAAGAATCGACTCAGAAGCAAGACAAAACATAGTGTCAAACATTAGCTGGAGCTAATATCTACAGTTAGAAAGACAATCCAGACCAGCACAACAATTATATCATGTGTAACATATATCGATGCAGATTAAGCAACCATTACATTTATCCGAAAAATAAGTTAACAACTTTGCAAGTCAAAGTTAATAGTGGTACCATCTGCAAATCGGAAAGCTAGAGAAGGAAATTTAAACAACAAACTCAAATGAAAACAAGGATGATTACCACCATTCTCCAGAAGTTTTGATGAATTCAATCTGCGAGCAGGAGTAGAACTTAAGAGACGTTGATAATCTGGAAGTAGAGACTGTGAGACAGAAACATAAGCCAATTGTAACAGGATACAAGAATACAGCTAGAATAGTGAAGAGCATGCAAATAAAAACCAGAAACATAGCAGCAATACCTTTGGAATGGAAGCAGTATTACGCAGCTCCTCTGTTTTGCTCAACTTTGTACAAGAAAAGAGTTCATAGATAAGACAGCCTAACAATACCCCAAGAACAAAAGTTAGTTCATGGTGGAAGAAGAAAATTTAAGAACCAAAGCAGTATTCCAAAGACTATCCAAAAGCTCTAACCTCCATTTACATCCAAAAACTGCGACCCCCTTCCCAGTAATTAAAAAAAAAAGACAAACCCAAAATGCATCGCAACAATGATCTGAAAATGGGTATGGGGTTAAGTCATTAGCTAAGAAAAGGTTGATAGTGTGAATGCTTTCTAGTTTTTCTACACAAAGGAAATTAAAAGGCCAGAAACATTGACAGGGTCCCACCAAAACAAACAATTTTCAAATGCACAAATGTGAAACCTAATTATAGAACAACAACATACCCAGTGAAATCCCACTAAATAAGATCTGGGAGGGTAGAATGTATGCAGACCTTACCACTACCTCGTGGAGGTAGAGAGGTTGTTTCCGAAAAAACTAATTATAGAAACATAAACTAAATGCCGGAATGTGAAACCTAATTATAGAAACATAAACTAATGACAAGAAAACATTTATTCTTATAATGATATTCTTAACAAACTAAAGAAGATGTCCAACGTGCCAATCTAAAACCAAAGACAAAGAAACTAACCCAAACCCCAAGAATCTATAGCCCAAGCTGGAGATTTTCTTATTGTCGCCCACTCAGACTTGAGTAGCTCCATGGGTTTGTACTGTGTACCAATAAGCCAATCATATTGCTGAAAACAAAAACAGAAGGTAAAAAGTATATAAATTTATAAAAATCATTCACTAAGCGGCATGACAAACGGGAGAGGGAATAGCATTAACTCATCAGACTGCAGAATGGATGATGCTGTGACAATATATGAGATAGTAATGTAGTCCACCCAGCAAAAACAAAACAACAGAAGAAGAAAGAAAGTAGCTAACAAGTGGCTGCGTCTGGAAAATCCCTTGTTATTTCGTTCCGAAGTCAGAACATAAATTGAGATAATATGATACGAAAACTTAAAAAGAACTTCTGTTCACTAATCTAACCCAGAAGCAGAGGTGACCAATAAGTTACCAGCATTGGTCCAACAGAAGACTCATTATTCCCATCAAATTCCGAAAGAACATCAAAGGCATGCAACTTCCAGTCTAGAGTTTGAGTAACGACAACACTAGCCAGGCAAACGTTGCCATGAACCTGCAGCAATAAAGCACAGTTTGAAACAAATCCATCAAACCAACCAATTGTGGAGATTGAGGCAGATGATGGTCCCCCAGCTTTTTACTTTTTTTCACTTATATCTCTAAAAGTCTGCAAATTTTATAATTTCCCTTGAAAAATGGATACCCTAGAGTCTTTTTGTCCAATTCCAGTATAAGTTGGCCCATCTTCCAAAATCCAGGTTCTGCCATGTCCAAGGACTAAATTATGAAGATTGAGTATACAACAAATGCATCTAAACATCTTATGTACAAAGCTACTGCAGTCTGTTTGCAGTAAGCTGTAGTATTAGAACTGTTTTGTTTCTTTTTTAGAGATAGGAAGTCTGCTCCTATCTGGTTTTGTATTTATTCCAATTGGTATAATTTTGTTTACCAAAAATAAAAGTTACCAAGTTCAAAAAAAATTGTTTACCAAAAATAAATTATAAACCTATGGAGCAATATCTTATTTAGCAAATATTCAAAACTTCCGAATCGCTTCCCATGAATATAGCTAAATGTGATCTTCAACATGGAAAGCAAATCAATTCCATTAGGTATTTACTTACAAGTTTGCAGTCATTATTCAAGAAGCTCACAGCTTTCGCGATTCGATGCAGTCCCCATGCGTAATACTCATCTCTGCCACATATGGTGAGATGCATTAATAAGATATTGTCAAAAGTAAACAACACGTTGAAGAGACATGAGAATCACAGTGATATCTTAGGGTGTGTTCAGTGTGAAGGAAATGTTTTCCCGGAAAAAGGTGGGTTTTTCTTTCATATTTTCTTATGTTTGGTAGGTAAGCAAAAAATATTATTCTCTAAGACAAGTAGAGACAAGTAGTATGGGAGGTGGGTGTGGTCGTGGGGAGGGTAGGGGTGTGGGGTGATGGAGGCGGGAGCTACGGGGAAGGGAGTGAAAATGAGTTATTTTGGAGGGTGGAAGGACACAATCAATGTGTGGTGCCACTTGTATAGCTTGTTTTCCCTACTTTAGGGAAGTCATTTTCCCCATTTTTAAGTAGTTTCCTAGAAAACATGTTTTCCATAAATTTTGACCAACCAAACATGGGAAAATTGGAAAACATTGTCTTCTTTCCACCATATTGAACACACCCTTAAGACGCCAAAGGATTTCCAAGATCAAATTGTCAAAGCAAAATCACACACAAGCACACAACTGAACATCCAACCAATCAGTACTTAAATCTCTCACAGCTACTCCAACAAAAAGAACAGCAAAATCATGGTGTTTTTTACCCATTTCTTGGTAAATTCTCCCAACTATATTTGAAATGAATTGGTTATCCATAAAGAGAAAGAAAGTTTTCTTCTAGTTACGCTTAACAAATAATATCCATTGAGATGCACGCTTCAAAATTTGATTTGTTCTAAACATCATTTGATCTCAATTCACCAAAATCTCAAGAACTTTCACATCAAAGAGAAAGTAACTTGTCTGAAGATACTTTTTTTATAAACGAGAAATTTCCTAGAGCCAATGGTGCAAGGTCCGAAACACAGTGAATAATGGGTCTAACCCTCTACACTTCTCCACTTAAATATCAAGCTTTTTGTCTAAAACAGGGTTCAACCTGTGTGGTGAGCCAAAGCGATGCATCAAGCATTGTGCTCTTGCCTCTAGACCAAAGCCTCGGGGGAGATACCTTTAGTCTGAAGGTACCTAATTCACATAAACCTACTTTTAATATTGAGAGAAAAATAACAAACTACTTCTTCCCCTTTCTTTTCAGCTTTCGCACAAATGAAATACACTTGTGGAGACAAATCTTCCCCAATCTAACATTTAAGAGTATGTAATTAGAGTATTGACACAATAATGATAGTGCCAGATATCTGATTTTAATTACAAATACTACCTTACAAGTTAAAAGAAAAGGTATTGACTCAATAATCAGTCCCAAGTTTAAGATTAAAGAACACGTAGAGCAGATAGTATTTATTGTAATGTTAAACCAAATCCTTTTCACAAATAACATTGTAATGGTTAATACAGATCTCTTTTGTGATTCATTGTGTCTTGCATCTCTGGGTATAATTATTTTGCATGTCCAAGTTAAATCATCTCCCCACTATGCCATACAGTTCACAACATTAATACTTCAAATAAATAGCATGAATCTTGGGGAAAAAGTATAACCTACGTACACACAATGAGGAACACCGAAGCCACTCCAATTGTTCATGATATATTTATTTCGAAGCCATAAGAAGAAGTGTGATAAAAACATATAAAACAATATGGGCTACTTGCAAAAAAAAATCTCCCACTCCCTAGCGACCTTAGAAATAGAATAAAAATCCAGTACAATATTTTTAAACACAAAAAAAGGCACTTTTAGCACTTTCTTTGTATAACCAAACAATCAGTGGTTAACATCTCAATATTTTTTTCCTGTAGGTCAACATCTTAACCATTCTTTTGCATTGAAAATGTAAACTTGGTAAAAAAGGAGAAGCAACAACTTCTCAGAAAAATATCACTAGAAACGTGATCGTTGGTCTACATTCCTCGTGAATCTAGCTAGATGCCAATAAAAGATTATAGGTACTGATAAATTGCTGTTACTGTATGTCCCCATTATTGAAACACGGAGTTAAGCAATCAAGCATCTGAATCGTAGAGCGAAAAAGAAGCTAAAGTACATTCATACCTCTGGTTACCTTTTAATCCTAATTCCTTGAGCTTCTCCGAGAGTGGCATGACAGGTTCAGTAACAATATATATGGTAACCTTAGTAGTAGAACCATCAAATGTTTCTGCTTCAGTGCTGTAAAGAAATGACAAAATATTTGGATGCCTAACCTGAAAACAACAAACTGACATTTAGAGGAACTCTGATGAGGAGAAAAGAGTAACTCCAAATATAAGACGATGAGAAGTGTCATTATACTCCCAATTTACAACCAATAATTAGCTTACAGTGCGAAGTCGCTTGACTCCATTTCGACCAGCAGCTAGATGTCCATCATTTGCATTACTACCCGTAAGCGCAAATATTGAGACAGGAGCACCATCATCCTGTAACAAGAGAGAAGATCAACTTCTCTATTGGCATGCAGGAAGGGATGACATTGCTCTTCTCTTCCTTTTAGGGGATAAGAAAAAGATGAAAATTATGTGAAAATAGTACACACCTTTGCTAAGTATCTGGGTACACTAAGCTCAAAAGTGCTCTATATGCTATTGGTTCGTTCAAGTATTATAGCTTAGGGAATCTCACGAGTTACAGTTCCATCAAATAAGGAATTGTTGTTACGATCAGTGTTGTCTAAGGCGTGCTTAAAGTGCGCTTAAGCCTTGAAGCGGGCTCAAAACATGTTGAACGCTTCCCCTCGCTTAATGTGCGTTTCAGTATCGTCATCAGGTTCTAATTAATATTTTTTCTTGCTAATGAGCCTTTTCTGAAGAAGCAACACTAAACCATTGATATTTCACTATATCGTAAAAAAAAGTTTAGTTTCTTTGTTCATTTTTGTCATTCGTGTGCTAAATATTATAAGTCTCAAACTAAATCAATAAATTTATATTTTTTTCTCTCTGTGTTTTTCTCCATTTAAGCTCATGCTTTATTTGTGCTTAAAGCCCCTATGGACCTCAGAGCCTTTTTGCGCTTTTTGCTATTAATAATATCGGTTACATTTCAATTTTTTTGATAACGGGGACATATAGACTAAATTTTAAATTGTTGTTACTATACGTCCCATCATCAAGCAAAAGAAAAGTTAGCTCTGGATGATTTCAGCCTTTCCGGAGAGGTAGAGATAGACCAACGAAGTATTCGGGAGAGATGATCAGACGGGATAGCATGCAACTCCAGCTTATCGAGGGCATGACCTTAGATAGGAGGCTATGGAGGATATAGATTAGGGTAGAAGGCAAGTAGGTAGTTGAGTGATGTCTTGTTGTTAGTTCATATTAGTAGTCATAGTATTGCTCTGGTAATTTCTTATCCTTCAATTTATGTTACTATTTGTTGTTTCTTGCACCTCAATCATCATATTGTTTTCTTATAGTTTATGTTCTATTAATATTTGTTGTTTTGTTATTATCTGTTGTTTCTTGTACTTCTGTTACTTCTTTTTGGGGCTTTTTTTTTTTTGAAATAGTTCTTTTTGGGAGTACTTCAGACTATTTTTCCTTGAGCTAAGGGGGTCTATCGGAAACAACTTTTGCACCTCTGAGGTAGGAGTAAGGTCTACGTAGACTTTACCCTCTCCAGACCCCCATTTTGTAGGACTGGTATGTTGGTGTATCAAGCTAGAGCAACATTTTTATGGTTAAGCAACAAGCATCGATTAGCATACTAGATAAAAGTAGAGCACATAGGAAGTAACTTCTAGAGAACAATCATATTAGAAGCAAAAGATCCATATAGGTGATATCAACGAATTGAGACTAAGGCTTAATCATGTCAAGATACTTCCTTCCGGTCCAGTTTTTGCAAAAATTATTTTTAGACTGTTTAGAGAAAATATGCTAGCAGAAAACCAAGGGAAACTCTACTTATAGAGAAACCTAAACTACAGCATATTAGTATGAAGCAGGTACAAATGAGAGCGGAATGGGTGGTGAGGATTCGTATATCCATCCCCAACATGTTGAGGCACGATTACTATTGTTGTTGTTGTTATGTAGCAACAAGCTTTAGGTTGCAATAAAATAAGTGTATTAGCAAATATAATGCATGCAGTAGCTTTGTGTATTAGACTATTAGTAGTCCCTTGTTTGGTGCACTTTTATATGCCATGTATAACTAATGCTTGCAGTAGTTATTTTGTTATGAATCTTCACGGAAGGATCGATTTCCAAGGCGATATATAAATCAGCTCGTTAAAAGGAAGGCTGAAACCTTAAGAGTTCATTAAAAGAGAGAACTCCTATCTCTTCAGCTCTTCAAAGGGAGACTGAAACCTAAGAGTTCAATGAAAGAGGAGTCTTATTACATTAATAGTAAGTCTAATTCTTATGAAAGTAGAAGACCTAAATCATATTCCAAGCTAATAACTACAACTTAACCTAATCGTTATGAAACTCTAAAACTAAACCATATTCTAGAATAATAAATAAAGCAACTAAAAATATAATTAAATACTTAAATTAATGACTTCCAACGCATCCCTACATTACTCCCCTCACATTGAAAGAGCTTGTCCTCAAGCTCAAGTTTCGGGGCAATCATCCGGAAATTTTGGATCAGTATCAACTTATCCAATTCCAACCCTAGCTTGAAGTTGACATTGACAAATTTCGACTCTATCCGTTTGCTGAAGCACAGCTAATTTTCCATCACGTTGCTACTTTTATGAGGTCCGAATCGTTAATATTCTTCCCAACTCATTAAGACTTTCGCTAGTTTAGGTTGATAATACCATAATGGTGCTAGTTTAAACATGTGAAATCCAGCCATACCAATCTTTTTTGCTTTTCTTTTACGTTGAATTTTTTCAAATAAATGTTCACAGTGATGTGACCGAATTAAAGGATTATTGGTGCCGCTATAAGTAGGTGGTGTATTGCCTTTTGTAACAGGAATTGTTAATATGTTGTTTGGGCATTATTTGACTCAGGTTTGTGGGTTGCTGGTTTTGTGGAGTCAATTCCCAATCTAGACAATTGTTCTTGGATGACTTGAACAATTCTTTCGATGGGGCGTTGTTCCATTGCTGCAATTTTAGAGTCCATTAGGGTTTCTGTAATGATATGTTCTCCTTGAAATCGAGAAATGATCTCATCACTCATTGTGTTAGGCTTTGATACCAAATTGTTATGAATCTTTAGGGAAGGATCGATTTAATACATGCATTAGCATGGTTAAAGACCAAATTACCTCTAAAAAACACTTTTACATCTTTTCCACCATAATTGTGAAGGATACTTTTGTAAATAAATATTTTTATATAATGCAAACTATTTTTAATAAATCAAACCAAACAATGCATAAGATATAATTTATGCATAACTAATGCAAGTTTAACTAATACATGCATTACTAATACACTCTAATGAGCATTATTTGTATACACTCTACCAAAAGACCCCTTATTAAGTTGATATTGCTTGGATCTTCTTTACAGTTTACTCTTTTTTTACCATTACTTCTAAATGGAACACGAGAAGAGAGTGATGTCTTTGTTCCAAAGAATTTCATAAGAATAATCAAAATAATATCATCCACGGATTTTGGTTAAGTTCTTTTTGTAAAATGTTAGGCCATAAACAAAACAAAAAATTGAAATTGTTGTAGTAAGAAGTGATAGCTAGTAGCCACCCAGAAACAGCATAGATTCTTTTTAAACATTATAGAGGAACCTCTATATTACTACCATCTTTGGAAAAGATTGGTAGCCACCATTATAAATATAGAGTAAAGTATATGCCATACTGGCAGAGAAAACAGTAGAAATTCTACAAATATGTCAATCTTAGTTGTTTGCCAATTAGAATGGCAATCATTCCATCAGTTGAGTTACATTGATGAATATGATTTCCAAAATGAACCAAGAACCGGAAACTATCCCCCAAAAACTGCCTAGATGAAGAGAGTTTGGCATCTGTGATGCATGAAACTAAAGGACCTATGTTGAGATTAATGTCTTTTGTTGATTTACAAACCCGAAAGTATTCTGTGAAGAAAAATGCAAAAGAGCCAGATCCATATTGCATGAGTCTTACGTGTTTTGAGAACTGCATATATGGTAAACATTTTGTACTGACATATTTTTAGAGGATATATGGGAAATTATATTCATATTTTTCCTGTATTATTCATAAAATATGAGAGATATTGACAAGATTGTCATGGTAATTGCATTGGGAAGGATTACGTGTAAAGGAGATATTTTTGGGAAGTCGTGTCTGAAGAACCCTTCGGGAGCGCAATTAGATTTGATTTCATATTCTTAATTGATAAGGATCTTTGGAATTTATAGTTTCCTTGTTTATGTGCTTACTAACGAGAAAGAGTATATATTGTATACGTGCTGCAGGAGATCATCATTTATACACATTGAGTTGAGGGGGGGGAGGTCATGAGTTCACAAGTAACATGCAGTTCTTGGAAGATCTGACAACTACCATCTGAGAGTGTGAAGAACTATTCCCTTTTAGTGTCTCACATCAACTCCAGTCCAAGTTCAATTGTATCAGGCTTAGTGAGTACTAACAAGTCATTTTTGAGAAGTACTATTAGGTTGCTGATGTTCTAGTGAAAAAAACAATCGGAGCAATTGTTAGGTAGGTTCCCGTTGTGAAGAACTATTGCGGTAAGCCCACCTCAAGATGAGGGCTCTCCTATTCCAACTTCTCCAGAGATTCCGTTAGCACAGCCTAGACAGCGACGGGTTCTCTGCCCTGCGGGGATGGAGCGACAGAAGTTTTTTTGAGAATTCAAGAGAAGGTCACGGCGAGACGAGCCATTTATCATTACGATAGGTGTCAAGTGGAAGTGCAGTGATGTATGCAGCTGAGGCATCCTAACAGACCAGTAGACTTAAACCTTGTTCCTACATGACCTGATCAATTCGATCAGGCACTAATTGTCGCCGTAAGTTCTTCTAGTAAACAACTGTGTTGCTCCAAGTCAGTGTGATTTGAGGAAATTGGCGTTGAGTGACTGTTGGCATCACGGGTTAGATTTAAGTCTGCAAGGACTTTGTAATTTAAACTTAGGCTCATTGTGTTAGTGAAGTTTGGAGGTAAATCCTACTGGGTAATTTTTGCACCCTTTGAGCTGGGTAATTTTCCATGTAAAACTCTGTGCTCTTATTAATTTTGCAAATTTGTTGTTTCTATTGTCAAACTGAACATACATAACAACCAGGTTCACTAGTGGGGTTAGGCAAATTTAAGTGGTAATGACAATTTGGTACAACTCAATTCGGCCTCCCCCTCTTGAGTTATTAAGGTGCACCCAACGTAACCAGCGGGGTTTTTTCCTTTTGATAAGTTAAAAACTAAAAGACCATTTTCAAAGACCACGTAAGGGGCTTGAAGATGCTAGTAAGTGCATTGCAATTTGATCATGTGTACTCTCAGTTCCACAAGTATAAAATGGTTTTCTGTACAAGTTAAATCAGATAAGATCTACCAAACTAGTTGTGACACCATGAACATAAATTTTGCACGAATCAGATTCCGAGTCTAGTGGGATAGAGCGTTGCTACTATAAATCACTCCAGCAGCTTACCTGTTGACACCTAAGAAGTAATGAACTAACAGAAAGTAGAGAAGAAGTACACTCCTAACTCCCAAGTTCCAGATACCCGGTGGAATAGTCCAGGTTCACGCACACTGGGCTAGACACCACAGTCATTTTAGAAAGAAAAAAAAAAGTTCCATCTAAAAATCACCAACATTACATAATTCAAAATTACATTACCTTCCTAGTCGTCATTACACGAGCCAGCATAGAAAAGAGAATTAATTTTATTAAGCATCATCAAAAGCAAATGTGATAAACTCCATAGTAGAAACATAAACCTGAATGTTCAGCTGGGAGAAATGAAAAGGAGATAAGACTACACCAGGGAAAGCATCCAAGAGTAGATAACGCATAATTGAGTAGAGAAAAAGCGTGGCAACTAACCTTGGAAGTGCCACGGTAGTGAACCCACGATCCCCAAGCAATGGAATAAGGTTCGCCGATGTTGTAAGGCAGATCCTTGAGTCCCGTCCCAGATCCGCCGACGACGCCTTTCAAGAACTTGAACATCCTCTAACTTCCGGTAAAACGCACCAATCTCCGATCAAGGTTAGGAGCGAGTATTTGATCGGATTGTTTAGGTACTGAAATTTGATAAACTACTGGGAGTACTTGATTATATGTATGCTTAGAGAAAAATATTTGTAAAAGCTTTGACTAGTACAAAAGAAATTATACAGAAAAAGAGTCAAAATTGTTTCTAAACCGTCTAAAATAAAATGTGATAATTTTACTCTTCATTTGTAAATAGGTAAAACTTAAATAGATGTAATCTAAGGGTGTGTTTAGTACGAAAGGAAAATGTTTTCGCGAAAAACAAGTAGATTTTTGACTTATTCTTTTATTTCAGTTGGCGAGTAGAAAATATTTTTTGAAAAAGATTTTGATTGTTTAATTTATGAATGAAAAATGTTTATGAGAAATATCTTTTATTTTACTACGGTAGAAAATAATTTTAAAAACAAATTTAATTTTTTAAAAAACAAACTTAATTTTTTATTAAAAAATTAAAAATATTTTTTAAAAATAAACTTTTTTTTTTGGGAGGGGGTGAGGCTAGGGGTGAAAAATAACAAATTTGCAATTGAGAATATTTTTTAAAAACAAACTTGAATTTTATTTTTATTTTTTGGAGGAGGGCTGCTAGGAGGGTGAATCGAGCATAGGGGTGAAAAAAATAATATTTTGAAGTTGAAATTTTTTAATAAAAACAAACTTAAATATTTTT
>NC_028642.1:39430464-39435219 GCF_001406875.1 Solanum pennellii | reverse complement strand
AGGGGTGAGTTTTGGGTAAAAAGATTGAAGTTAAAAACATGCTTTAAATTTATTTTTTTATTCTTTTTGGGGGGGGCGGGGGAGGGGATAGTTGGGAGAAATAGATTTATTTTATCAAAAAAAATTGAATTTTAGAGTTGGAAGAGAGTTTTGAAAAATGTTTTCCATTTATTCCTTTGATTTAACAGTCTCTTTGTGGTGGCGGCCTAAGTATTATGATACAGATGATATCCAATCTAGTTGAAAGTGGTAGTCAAAGAGATACTCAAGTTAGGTTGGTTGTGCTGCTTGTTATGCTTTTTCTAGTAGGCCAGAGACGAGCTTTCAATACAGTTATTATAGGTATTGTTTTATTTTTTTGCATACGTAGGCTACAATATTATTTAATTTAGGATCTACTTACTCTTATGAGTTTATAAATTTTTATGTGTCTATGTTTGTTGTGAAAAGAAAAAATGATTATATGAGGATGCATAATGACTACGGAGCTGTCTAAAGTGGCAATCAAGAGAAAGTATCGTATACTTCGCATTGATAATATATTTCGATCAACTTCAAGATATATTAGTAATTTAAAAAATGACTTGAGAACTGAATGTTAATAGTTTAAAGATTAGTGTAGAAGATATTCCTAAAAATCTAGGATCGTTATAAGTACTATGAGTTTTTTATTATGTCTTTATAACTCACAATATTGTAACAATTTTTAGGAATTTAATAAATATAGACAATTGAAGGTGAACAAGGGAAACTATCTTGCTCGTGATTTGGAGTTAGCAATAACGGTATTTGAATTTAATATTTCAAAGTACTATTTATATAGGGTACATAATGAAGACATTACAAATCATAATAACCTTTAATATGTATTCAACAAGAGAGATCTTAATTTGAGATGACAAAGATGGTTAAAGTTGCTCAAAGATTATGCATTTCTATTATGGATCATCCGAAAAGCTAATGTGGTAATTGATGCCTTGAGTCGGACTATAATAATGAGTATAGGCAACTGAAAGTAAGATATTCTTGATCACTCGAGCAAACCATTATCTCTATAAGGTGTATGTAACCGCACTCTACGTGGTTGAAATTAACAAAATGAATCTATAAAATACTTTTATGAATGTTATAAATAGGTTAAATTATGTTATGAAAATATTATTAAAATACTTTAATAAATTGATTAAATAATAGGAAAAATGCACAAGTACCCCCCAACCTATTCCCGAAATCTCAGAGACACACTTATACTATACTAAGGTCCTATTACCTCCTGAACGTATTTTACAAATAACTGTCTACCTTTTTTGGACCTACATGGCACTATCTTGTGGGTCCAACGCGTGTTGACATTTTTTTTCAAGCTAGTGTCGCGTAGGCCGAAAAAGGGTAGAAAATTATTTATAAAATAAGTTCAGGGGGTAATAGGACCTTAGTATAATATAAGTGTCTCAGATTGGGGCATAGATTAAGGGCGTGCTTATGCATTTTCCCTAAATAATATGTATATATAGTTATCTTCGTGAGAAACTTGATAATTTATTGAATGATGATATTTTTATTTATTGAGTATTTGAGCTTTGAATTAGTTGTGATAATGAATATTTCTACATCTTCAATAAGTTTTACCAAAAGATTGTCGTGAAATAGGTCTCAATACTTAAGATGTATTTTAAGACAAAGAAAAATGATGAATTTTTACCAAACTAAATCATTATTTAAAGCAATTCGTTAAAATAATACATTTTTTAAATTTTTTAGAAAATTAGTAGAGACGTATTTCTTAATAACGTTTTAGGGTAAGTTATGTGGAATATTGTAACTGATGGTTTTAAGTATAGAAACGTTACTCATAGTGATGTTTTTAGACTAATGCATTACTTTGAGTAATGTTTTAGGCTTTAAATGTAATCTAGTCCCACATCTATTATTTATTTCTCACTTGAATACAGAATGTCGTTTTTATCCCTTTGTATATCTACTGTGAGTTTCAAATTCAAATTCATTCACCAAAAACCCTTATGCAACTACGATTAGAGAAATTTTCCTGCTATTCAAGAACTCTTCGGCCCCTGCACCTGCTATTTAAGAAATCTTCGGCTCTTCAGCACTTATGATTCAAGATTGTCTTAAGCCTCAAGATTAATTGAGAAATTATGGTTCAAACTTTTATGATGTCGGAAGCTCAGTATGAAGTGTTGTCGAAAAAGCTTGTTAAGAAGCTCGAATTTCCTCTCGAACAACTTGATTTCACAGTATGAAGTTTCATTACAGCAAGATGATTTTGCTGCTCTCTTTTCTACCTCTTAAACTATAAAATTTTATGTTTTTCCCAAATTGCAGTCCTCCAACCAACCGTCTAGATACTATAGAGAAGGAAGATTTGCAACAATTTACTGCGATAAACCTTACGAAAAGCTTAGAACATAGTAATTTTTCATTTTTTAAGGTATGTTTTTTCTCATAAAATAGTAGAAGAAATGTTTGGATTTAAGAATTTCTATCTTGTCGTTTTATATAGTTTTTGTTGGGGAAAATGCACAAGTACCCCTTCAATCTATGCTCGAAATTTCAGAGACACACTTATATTATACGAAGGTCTTATTATCCCCTGAACTTATTTTATTAGTAATTTTCCATCCCTTTTAAGCCTATGTGGCACTAGCTTGAAACAAAAAGTCAACCAACGTTGGGCTCACAAGATAGTGTCACGTAGGCCAAAAAGTGATAGAAAATTATTAATAAAACAAGTTCAGGGGGTAATAGGACTTTAGTATGTATACGTGTGTCTCTGAGATTTCGGACATAGGTTGAAAGGATACTTGTGCATTATCTCTTTTTGTTGTGTAGAATACTTCTGAATAAAATCAATCAAATAACTCTGATTCTAATATTTCGTGTTTTAGTTTAGAAGATTCATATATGTTGTAATAAAGTGAACATTGAAAAACATTTCTTTTTCAGAAAAACACTTGCACCAGTAATGAGTAATTTATAGTTTCTTATTTATTTTATTTGTTTAAATAAAGTGAAAATCAAGTTATCTAACAATTTTTTTGTATTATAAATAGTTTGGTTTGATGTAAGAGGAGAGAAAGATTGGTCACATAGAAGGTTTGATTGAAGAATCAATATATATATATAAATGAGGACCATAGACAAGGTGATGTGGCAACTCTCTATGGCACCTCTCTATGGCCTCCATTTTTTTTTCTCTCTTTTTTGACATTTTTTCTTCTTTCTTTTCATGAAATAATTTGTTTATTAATTAAAAAAATTCAAGTATATTTATTATTGAAATTATATATAATGAGTTACAAAAAAACCTCCATCTATTGATATTCTCACTTAAATAACATGTCTTTTCAATTTCCTTCTAACTATTTTTATGGCTTATCCAATCTATAAATACTTATCACCTATAGAGATGTTGAATGTTCATTTTCATTTTTTCATTCTTTCTTTTTAGTTGTATAGGTTTTTAATTTTCTTTTCTTCGTCTTTTTATTCATCAATCATGTACATAATAAAAAGAAGACATAGAAAAGATAATGTCACAGTATGACCTTCACTTTGATGAAGATCATAGATATATTTTTCAAAGATTCATCACATTATTTGGTATAAGTTCAACAAATGAAGAAGGAAGCATAATTATCTTGGAGATTCCGGAAGATAGAGTCATAGTAGTATAAAAGTCTGAATGATTTACGAACATTTTGAAAATTCATTATTGTGTTATTTTGATTCCAACTAATATTATTCTATTCTCTTTTATTTTATTTCTTTGGTTTGAACAAAAAAATGAATATTCTATTCATTGTTGTTGTCGTTGAAGATGAAAAGATGCACATTTTTTTATTATTTATATATACGTCAATTTATAGCTAATTAATATTTTAAATTTTGCCATGATTGAATTAAAAGTATATTAGCTATGGTACATTTCTTTTTATATCTACTCGATATTGTTGCCCCTAAAAATATATGATGTGGTCTATCATATTAGTAATCAATCACAAAATAAATGAATAAATCTTATTTTTAGTATTAAATTTTTTCATTTGTTTCTTCTTTTTTTTGTCTTTTTTTTATTCTTTTCATAAAATATTTTTTTATTAATTATAAAATCAATCATATTTAATATTGTAATCATATGAAATGAGTTACAAAAACCCCTCATCTATTGGCATTCTCTACTTAAATAACATGTCTTTTCAATTCTCTTTTAATCATTTTTATGACTTATTTTATCTATAAATACCAATCATCTATGGAGATGTTGCATGTTCATATCCATTTTTTAATTCTTTCTTTTTAGTAGTATAATCTTTTAATTTTTTATTTTCTTCATCGTTTTCTTCATCAATCATGTAGTTAAGTAATCAAAAAAGAAGACATAGAAAAGATGATGTCACGATATGATCTTCACTTTGATGAAGATCATTGGTATATTCTTGAAAGATTCATCACATTATTTGGTACAAGTTTAACAAAATGAAGAAAGAAACTTAATTATCTTGGAGATTCATGCATAGAGAGTTGTAGTAGTATAAAAGTTTGATTGATTTTCAAACATTTTGAAGATTCATTGTTGTACTATTTTGATTTTAACTAATATTATTTTGTTATCTTTTATTTTATTTCTTCATTTTGAACAAAAAAAATGATTATTCCATTCATTGTTGTTGTTGTTGAAGATGAAAAAAATGAATATATATATATATATATATATATATATATATATATATATAT
>NC_028642.1:39416647-39429745 GCF_001406875.1 Solanum pennellii | reverse complement strand
TTATCTTCATAACTTATATTTCTATAATCTCTAACTCCTCATAACTCTCAAATTTTAAATGTGTAAACTTATGATAATTTATTGTGTTTCTCAATGAATATCTAAATAAATGTGTATTGTAAGACAATCCTTTTTTAAGCAAATGTTATTGTATTTTAATTCATATTTAATGTACTCATGATAGAGGAAAATCTTATGAATTATGTATATTGATTTTTTCTTGCTTTTTAGTTAGTCATGTTCAAGAGATCAATTCTTGACCACAGAATCTGAATCTTAGGCTCTAAATTTATATTTTTATAATCTTTATAACTCCTCATAACTCTCAAATTTAAAATGTGTAAAATTATGATAATTTATTGTGTTTCTTAATAAATATCTATATAAATGTGTATTGTAAGACAACCCTTTTGAGGCAAATGTTAATGTATTTTAATTCACATTTGATGTACTCATGATGAATCATGTTTTTGTTATTTTATTTATTGTTTTTTTAATCTCACTTTAGTTTATCTATTCTTTATTTCACGTTTTATTAGAAGTAATTGAAATACAAAATCTAATTAATGAAAATATTGATCTCATAATTGAAAATTTTGTAAATTTTTTAGTCAAAATTGTTCTCTTTTTGCTTTGGTTTACTTATATGTTAATTGCGCTCCATGCAAATATTTTGTAATATTAAATACTTGTATTTGATATACTATGAAAATCATACTTTGTAACTCTTTTGAAGTATAATTAAATATAGATCAAAATAAATAAAATAGTGAATATAAATATTTAATATACATTTTATGAAATTTAATAAAATAGGACAAACATATATGCCAAAAAAATTTATCCATGCATTTGATAAATTAATTTATTTTTGTTAAATATGTATATTTTGAAAATTTTAAATAAAAGATGAAAATAAATGACTAAATAAGTTGATTTGATTTTTAATATATTTTTTAAAAATAAAATACAAAATTTTGTACATAAAAACTTTTCATATGAGTATGACTAAATAAACACAAAATTATGATTAAGATTTTAAATTATTTTAATATACTAAGTAATGAGTATATATCTTAGGGTGTTCATGCATTAATTTTATATAGAAAGAGGTGTAATCATTGATTTGAGAATGCAAGAAGTATATTTGAAATGAAACATATTATCAGAGTATTCAATTTAATTAACTTTTGAATTTTATTATTCTATACACATAATATGTGAAGATGTTTATTATTTATCAAATATTTTTACGTAATTTATATGAATCTGTTTATCTTTATATTTCATATAAAAGATATATATTAAAATATAGTAAACAAGTAAATAAGTTTTTTTTAAAAAACAAATTCTCATTCGAGGTTGAATATATTGAAACTTAATAATAGCGTAACATTTTGGATAACATTCTTAAAAAACAAATTTGACAAATGATAACAATTATATTTGATATAAATGCAACTAAAGAATCTAAAATACCAATAGATGTGATTCATGCAAAAATCATACAAATTTAAATTGAAAAATGAAATATTCAAAGAATTTTTATCATATCAATATGAAAAAGAATAATAAGACGTGTAGATGTATTTTATTAGTATTTTTCAGTTACTTTATAATATAATTCTTATATACTCAAGAAAAAAAGTACATCGGAGTATATGTTTTAATATAAAGATTCAAACTCATTGATATTACAATAAAATGTAGAAAGTGACATATTGACTACCTGTCCAAACAAAAAAATTACTAAGAAAATATATATTGACATTTGACATATTGATTAATAATGTACTATCCCTCATTTAATAGATTATAGATGTTAAATTTGTGAAGTTTCACTTCGATTGTCATCTCAAAACGATCTTCATAATTAATATATAAGTTAAAAAAAAAAAGTGATAATATTACGTTTGAAAATAAAGAGAGCTATATAATTGATTGAAAATAAGAATCATTTAATATTTATTTTAAAGACCGCGCGAAGCGCGGTCAAATTTCCTAGTTAGTAAAAATACTAAAGACGAGCAAACTTCATTCTCTTAATTACGATGCTAATTGTTTATGTTTTCTTAATAGAATTAAATAAGCAAAGACTAAAAAAATAAAAAATAAAAAATAAAAAAGAAAAAAGAAAAAAGGGAGACTTAAAATAGCGTTGAAATAAATTAAAAAAAAACTTAAAATTATAAAAGAAAATTTATCAAGAAAAAAGTTAATACAGATAATCATTTCAAATATACTTATTACTTAACCATTCATCCTCCATTATAATGATTCTAAAAATTTACTTAACTTTTTATCCTACACTTTAATTATAAGAAAATATTATTTATCGTTAATAATTATAAATATTCATATTATTTGTGAACAGTTTTTTTATGTTTACTTTATTCAGAAAAAATTCAAGAGTCTAATTATAAGTTTTTAGTAGATATATAAGTTTTTTTTAATCTTAACATAAAACCTTTTATCATTCATCTATAATTGTTCATTTATTACTTATTTTATTATGCATTTTAACAATAATATATTATTTTTATGTTAATTCTATATCACTAAAAATTATTTTACCGAACTAAAATCATGTATCACCCATTTTCTTTCAAAGAATCAATATACAGAGAACTTTATATCTTAATATATAAATATTGAATTACTTTTTTAAGTCTTCAAATTATAGGTAGCTTATCTATTACGAATAATTTTCATATTTCTAAGTCTGTTTTTGAATTATTACTATTTTAATCCTTTTAATATTTTTTAAAAAATTTAAAAGACTAAAAATCTCACTTTAAATTTTTAACAAAACATCAAAGTTAACCATATTTAATTTTGAGAACTCATTCAAATGGATAATGAAGTCATAAATTCTTAATTATATATTATAACTAACATAAAATAATAGGTACTATTCAACCAAAAAAAAGTATATATATTTGACCGTACAGGTATTTATTTTTTGATAAAATTAATTCATGCATTGAGTTGAAATTACAAAGCTAAATGATAAAATTTATTAACTAATCTATTTGAATTTAAAAATTAAATAAAAATGAAAACTTTTAGACACCGCGCATAGCGCGACTAAGTTTACTAGTATTTTAAAGGAGAGGAGATGAAAGTACAATATCAGAAAAACACTTTTTTTTGCCATCTCTCTCCTTTTTCTTCATATTTTCTTTTTGCCTCTTTTAATTTTTCTTCATTTTGACAGCAAATAACATGTATATGTTCGATGAATAATTGGTGTCACTAGCTAGTACTAGTTTAAAAGATTTAGTTGGTGTTATATAATTTTGCCTATTTATAATTTTAATTTTCTTATGTGTTTTTTTATTTTATGGATAGTTTTATGACTGATAATATTTCATACTAACTAAATTCAGATCGATCTGAATCATCTGTATTAATGGAACAAATTACTCATAGATCACGGGATTTATGGAATGGAAGTGTTAATATGATTTAAAATAAAAAGACGTATGATGGTAAATTTTAAGACCTCATAAAGACATATTCAATCCCTCCTAAAGTCTTAGAAGTGATTCATTATCCGAATTGTATGGTGTTTATAGTTCTCATCGTCCTATGATTGATCGTAGTTTGATCACTTCAGTAGTTGAGAGATGACATTCTTAGACGCATACATTTCACTTTAGGACGGGTGAGACAACTATCACCTTACAAGATATAGAGGTGTTGTATGGCTTACTTGTGAATGGTCATCTTGTACTTGGTAAAGAGTTGATTAGGATTATAGGAGATTGGCGATTGTCAAAGATTATTAGGTTTTACTCCATGTCCTCAAGACTTCAACAATAACAGCCTTAAGGTCTATGCACTTAATGCGCACATGCTAGGGCAATCACAGTTGTCGGACATGACAATACAAGATATATTTAATCAAAAGCCTAGATGTTAAATGTTTTGGATGATTGCTAGTATATATGATGATGGTATTTTTTAAAGTTTATGTATCTTCACATGCTCATAGACGTCAATTCAATTGGATCGTATAGTTGAGATAGTGTGTGTATCATTTTCTTTGTAAGTCCTCACAAAGTAACCAAAACGAGATAGATGGATCTCTACTACCACTTCAGGTATACTTAATAACTAAATAAATTATTTATTAATATTTCTTGTAATTTAATTACCTAAATTATACATATTATGTTTAGATTTGGACATGGGAGAGAGTTCTCGTCCTTAGACCTCAGGTAATAGCACAAAGAGACATTAGAAGTATTTTCCAAATGGTTTACCTAGGAGTTCACATGCTACAAGATGGTTCGCACATTTTAGTTGGACCGACTCTATTAATATAACATCGGTTTTGTTTTAATTTTCATGTATATTGTAGTTTAAGCTTATTTTTTTTAATTTATTTGAAAACCATATTTTGATGAGTTAATTGGGAGTCTTCCTGATTATTGTCATATTGGACGAGATATATCACGTGTTAGAACTCCATTTTTTATTGAAATGTCGTCGAGGTTCACTTTCCTGACCAAGTTATGAGACAATTTGGGTTGAAACGGATGATACCAACTCTATTTTCATTTGATTCGACACATTAATTTTTACCATGATCGTCGAAAAGACCGAATACAAATAGGAGTTAGAGCATGCACAATGGTTGTCTTATTGAAACCAATGACTTCAATATATTTGTGATAGACCAATCAATCGCTAACCACTTCCATATTATGACCCCTTTCTCAGTTGGTTTAGACGCATTACTCGTCTTGTTATTGGTAATCCTACTTTGCATCCTCAACATGACCGCAACTTAAGAAAAAAGTACCCTTGAAAAGACTAAAGGAACGAGGGAATGACTACCTGTAATAAAGCAAAACAACAAGATTATGTGCCAAAGTAAACTAGTCAATATATAATTTTTTTTAATTTTATTTTGTTTTATTAATATCGCAACCAAATATTTTTTAAAATCGTATTAAACTTTTTTTATTTCACTGACAAGCAGTGAATTCTCTTCCAATTTCTTTTTTTAATTGTTCAAATATTCACATGTCAATTTTATTTTATTTTTAAAAAACAATTGATATGCATGCCTAAAAAATAGAAAAAGTTCACATGTTTCATTAAAAGTTTCTTATAAATTGGTTGAAGTCTCCATTCAAATCAAGTATAATTTTCCAACACTTCATTTAAACTTTATCAATTTTTTCTCAAAAGTCATTTCTCTATAGAAGAGTTTGGATTTATTTTATTTTTAATAATTAATTTTAAACTTTTGTTAGGTATTGTGAATATATTCATCTTAAAATAATTAATATTAACATTAACACTTATTTTATTTTTTGTATATAAATATGCATCCGTCAAATATGTACGTACATCTTGGTCCAGTAGAGTATGATGTATTAAAAATTCAAGTTCATCATCTTTCTGAATTTGGGACGGTAGCTTAAGAGTAGAGTATTGTTGCTTATATACGCATCGCGGTGATATTGAATTTTGGCAACATATAAAATATCATCCATTACATCCTCACATTCGTTAGTATTTTGAAAATTGTAGATTTAAAAAATTATTGATGTAGGATGTGTGTCGTACGACTCCGAATTAATTTCTATTTTAATTGAAAAATGGCGTCCTGAAACACATACCTTTCACATGCGAACTAGGAGGCTACCATAACTTTACAAGATGGAAGAAATTTATTCAGAATGGTAATATATGGTAGTCATATAATTTTAAATGGCGCTGATACTTTAGGAATCTTAGGTAGACAAAAAATGATGTTTGAATTAACGGGATGGTTATCCGATAATGATTATTTTTCTGGTGTTAATAGATTGTTAACATATAAATTAATTGAGCATATTGAAGGTTTAGATGATATTACTGATCACTTAACTGAGTATGAGGTGCGACAAAGGTTTATATTATATTTATGGCATAATACATAAATGTGCCCTTTAACTTGGCTTTAAATCACATTTATGCCCTTCAATTTTGGATATGCACTAATAGACACTTAAACTTGTATAAAGTTGAACAAATAGACACATATGTCCTACACGTCATCCTACATGTCAACTTTTGTCCTACGTGATGTCCTACGTGTATTGTGCTATGTAGGACTCATGTATTTATTTATTTAAAAGTTGGATAGTTGAAGTGTCTGTTTGTGCATTATGAAAATTGGAGGTCAAAGTTCAAATTTGAAGCCAAGTTTAGGGTACAATATATGTATTATGCCTATACTTATTATGGTTATAGGGTGGATCATTCTAGATAAATCTAATAATAAGCTTAATTTGGACCTTTTGATTGACATGAAAAATTTAAATGTAATGTCAACATAAGTATGGGGGAGCAGCCGCATTATCATATTTGTATAATTATTTATGTTGTGCATCAATGAAACAATCAAATAAAGTCAAAGTCATCTGCATCCCTTTAAAGTTGTCTGCATATTTCATATAGACACCTCAATTATGACTATTACCTATTGAACACCTAAATGGTTCAAAAAGTATGTCTATTAAACACAAAATGTTGATGTAGCACAAAAAAATATTTTTTTTATTTCAGCTAAGCATGTGAAAAATCTTAAATATTATTTTATTTTTATTTTTTCACAAAAAAATTTAATACTTTTTGCCATTTGGCATTTAAAAAGTTTAATTTTTTTTTATAATAATTTAAAAGTGATACAATTTGTTAAAAAAAAAACAAAAAAGAAAAAATTCCCCCACCCACCCCTTTCAAGTCTTCTTCTTCACCAAAGAGAAGAAGACCTCCACGATGTTTTTTTTTCTTATTTTTTGTTCTATCTCTTTTTAGTATTTATTAAAAACAATAAAAATTGAATCGACTTAGTGAATTTGAAGGGAAAAAAAGAAAAGAGAACATCAAACTAAAAAAAATAGCAGATCGACTTCCATCAGGGTCATCTTTGAACAAATATTACCATTCAAGTTAAACTGTAAACCCATTAAAATTATCAAATATAATATCAGATTGGTTCAATAAAAATAATTTAGATCCTCTCGAATAATATTTGCTATCGATTTCAAGACGATTGAAAGACTCTCTTTCTTTATCATTCTTGTATCATTTTTTAAATATATTTTTCACTCACGTATTAGGAATAAAAAATAATTATAAAAGCAATTAATAAAAATATTGAATTTTATCGTTTGGGGAAGAAAATTGTTAGAAAGAAGATGAAGAAGAAAAGGGGCTGAGTAGGGTTGACTTCTCATTTATTTATTTTTATTTTTTAAAAATAGATGGAAAATTTATTTTAAATAATGTTTACACATAAAATTCTTTTTTTCTATAATTGTTGAACCATATGCCACATGTTATCTTTTAATTTGTCATTTTGCCATATCACGGCAAGTGCATTACACACATTTTATTTTTTTTTACTTATTATAAAAAAAATTCTAATAGAAACAAATATGAATAGATAAAAGTGCAATAGGTAGTAGCCTTATTTGAGGTGTCTAAGTGAATTATGCGGACAACTTTAAGCAGCCGCGGATGGCCCATCAAATAAAGTTTGTGAATTTCTCTCTTTAATGCAGATATACATATTTTTTAGTTAATTATATTTTATATACTAGTAATATGCACTTTTAAATTTAATTGTATTTTAAGAAATGTTGAATTCTATTTATTGTAGATTTGGGCATGGAACGAATTATTCCCCTGCAACCATTTCCAAAATCTCTAAGGACCAATCAACTTGAGGCTTCAACTGCGCTTGCACGTAAATGAACGCGACGTAGAAATCATCAAAATGAGGCACGAACTGTAATCAAGCATATTTGTATCCCATTTTATTTGAATTCTTAACTATTCACACTTATATTTCACTATCCAAGAAAATTATGTGAATAGAATGACAAAAACATAGATTTTTGGTAGGTCCTTAAAATAAGATATTATATGACATAATAGTGTAACAAAATTATTTCGTAAGATTGTTTATTTTCATGTACATATTTGTTTTTATTTTTATGTCAAAAAAATTTAATGATTATCTTACTTACTTTTTTTTATAATTTATTTGGCAACATTATTCGAAAGATGTTATCATTACATTGTTTGAGTAGTGTCGGTCAGGAGAATCTATTTGGATGACACATGTGCCATTTAATTATAGAATTTATCGTGAGTGACACATGATTGATCGTGTTGTGAGAGAGTTATCTTATCCACAACACATTCCTAGACCGTGTACTTAATTTTTCAAACATCATTTAAAGTGTGATAAACGATTCAAAATAAAACAAGAGGATACAGATGCATTTAACTACACACAATATTTATGGGAACAACATCAAAATCGTATATTTTGACATCAATTTTTAAGTGATCAAGCAAATTACTTTTGTTGGTATATGAGGCATTCCCGCATGTTCATTAGAAATTCACTACATGTTGTACAAAAAGGGTATGATAGGAAGACATGAGGCAGTAGTATGTATATTATGTAAATTTTAAATTATTATGTTGATCTTTAACAATTTTTTTGTTATTAATATTTTTTTAATTCATTATAGGCTAGGGGTCATGAATGCAATATCGTCGAGCTCAGATGATTGAAAATGATGAAAATGAATCTAATGAAATGAAACAATATGCAGAGGAAGTCACTTCTATTTCAATGGAGTCAATGAATACAGATTTTCAAGAAACGCGATTGAGCTTTGATCCTGATTACAATCCTCTCACTCAATACCATGAACCACCACCAGTACAAGTATCTCACTAATTGTAACAAACAACACGTAGAGAGGGTGCACGTTGAGGTAGAAGAAGCGCTAGTGAAGGTCATGATCGAAATCATGCGGAGCATCATTTGATTGATGGAGATAATTTGGTGGCGACTCCCGAGCCTGATTATATCATGTTTGATTTTTATGCAGGGCCCTCTAACACTAATGTTAATTTTCAAGTCAGGAAACCGTTGATTTTGTAACTCCACATGTTTTGATATCTGATTTTGCGCAATTTAGCGAATCTCAATATGGTATGCAACATGGTATGCGTGAATTTCCTATATATAATTCTCCATTTGGTGGGAGGTTGAATTTTTCAAATGTAAGTATAATAATTTTCATAGAAATTTTATAATTTTTTTCTTAATTTTTCGTGCAAATTTATTTAATTATATTATAGGTAACCGTGTCCGATGACCCAAGATTTAATGCTGAAGCTTCACAAAATTCATTTTTTTTTAGAGAAAATCTATCTCAGAGAACATCTAGGCTATACAAATCAACTGGATGTGGAACAGACAATCATTATCAAAATGAGAAAGATTTTGAAAATGAAGACGTAGAAAATTTGAATTCAGAAGCCTAATTTTCGTGTATGTTTATTCAAAAGGCTGAAGAGTTTTATGCAGTAAATCATATTTTTATATGTGTTGAAATATGTTATTTTGTGTAAATTTGAACAAGAGTTTGAAATTTATGTTACTATAGTGAGATTCTCCTCTTTATTTTCAACATTTGCATGATGTTTCTTTTTTTTAAGTTATGTCATAGGTCAAATTATTACTTTTTAAGTTAGGTCAAATCATTACTTTTTAACAGAGGTCAAATCAATTATATAGTTATAATATAAATGTAGTGTACTTACAAAATATTAGATTATCTTTTTACTTTTTAACTCAGAAGATCATATAATTAATTTCTATTATATAGAAAAGTGAAGTGGTAGGACGATAATTTCATTCTAACAAAAATGCATTAAGAAAGATAGTAAATAATTCTAAAAACATCTTTCTTTATATGAAGTGAATAATGATTAAGGGTAAAAATGTAATTTCACGCTAACAAAAATCTACCAAGAATGATAACAAGAAAATTAAATATTTCTAAAACATCTTTAGATATTGTTATTACTATTTTATTTTGTTATTACTTCACTTTTTTTTGTGAGTCATTGTAATATTTATTCATTACTCTATTTTACTATTACTTTAATCTAACTCTTAATATTTTTTCTATTCATTATGCTTATAAAAAATGCCTACTTTAATATAAAAATACATTATGAAGTAATTATTTTCACCTTTATTTTGACTTTAATTTATATACTTGAAAATAAATAAGTGTGATAAAATGAATTATATATATTAGATTGAAATAAAAAAAAGATGTTAGAAAATAATTTTACAAAGAAAATGAATATGATGATATATTTGTATTTAAGACAACCACGAATGAAAATATAATTTTATTTTAACAAAAATCTATTAAGAAAAATAGGACGAATAATGAAAAATTCTAGAAACGTCTTTCTATATATGAAGCGAATGATGATCAACGGTAAAAATAGAACTTCACGCAAACAAAAATCTATCAAGAATGATAACACGAAAATTAAATGGTTCTAGAAATACTTTTAGTTAGTATAATTATCATTAACTCATTTTATTATTACTTCACTTTTTTTGTGACTTATTGTGATATATTTACTCATTACTCTATTTTACTATTACTTTAATTTAATTATTGATAATTTTTCTATTCATTATACTTAATACAAATGCCAAACTTTAATATAAAAATTTATTATTTAAAAAATATAGTTCATTACATTTAATTTTATTTTTGCTCTAATTAATATATCTAAAAAGAAACAATTAAGTGTAATAAATTAATAATACATATTAGATTGAAATTAAAGAATAAATAAAATTAGTTGTGATATTAAAAAATAATATTTTAAAAATATCAAAAAGTAACTTTACAAATAAAATGAATAGGATGGTATATTTGCATCTAAAGTAAACTAAAAATGTTTACTAGATTATAAATGAGTAGTTCTTCATTAAAATATATAATCAAAATTTTACTTTTATTTGATTTCAAACATATTAACCTGAAGAGTGAACTAACGTAAGCTTGATTTAAATTTAAAGTTGATGGGTCAAAATTTGATATTTTTCTATTATATAAAAATATGAAGTTGTGGACAATCAAGGATACTATGGTCATTTCATAGATATTTCATTTTAAAATTCTATAAATTCTATTTTTAAATTTGTCAAAATATTTTTTCAATGGCTAAATTTCCTACATAAGTTACATGATTATTCTAGAAACTGTAAATTATAAGATTTTTCTACAACTAAATCCATGACTCAAGTAAATATACACCAACACATTCTTCATTTCATTCACTCCTCAATAATACATGTTTCGGTATATATCTCTTATTCGGAAGATCAATAATGCAATTTTTTTTCAACATTAAAAACTTCATTTTTAATTCCCTACTTGCTTGCCCTACTTTTGTAAAACAATTATAAGACAAAAGTAAAATTCACTATTTCTTAGTGTGAACACATCATTTTTGAGACTTGTCCAAATAACAAATTCTGTACAAAATTCAATTGATCCACATTTTTCAAACATTCTTGTGAATATGATAATGGACCAGTCAACATGTTAAATCCAATATCAATCAAAATTTTAATTCTCAAAAGGCCTAATTCATAAGGAATGTATCCAGTGAGCAAACTCTTTAAAAATAAAATTTTCAAAAATTTCAGAGCATGTTATGACCTTTCCTTTTGATCTCTTTAGACTTTTAAATTTCATGGCGTCGCTTTGTTTTTGGATTGCAAAATTAATTTTTGAAGTATCTAATTTATTTGACGTCTCTTTTTATGTATAATGCCAAAACATATATGTCATTATCTAATTAATTGAGAAACATATACGTATTTTTTACTATTATTTTGTCATAAGTTAAAATCATTTTAAGCAAGTTATATAAATTATTATTTTAACTATCTTATGTTAAATTACTTCAGTATATATGATATTAATTTTTGTTAATATTTTTAAATTCTCATTATTTGAGATAAACATTCATCCATCAAGTATATAAATTAGTTTTTAAGAAATTCTTTTCTTATTATACTAAATTGTTCTCCTAATTTTAATGAATATAAAGACAAAATTTAAAGTCTTAATTTTTTTTTATCCTTTTATCATTTTGAAAAGAATGAGATGATTCATTCTAATTTATATCAAGTATGTCATTGTTTTTGTTTGTTAAAACCTATCAAACAAATTTATAAGTGTACTCAAAATTAATCTTCAGATTGATCAATACTAAAATTTTCAATATATTGGGACTCATAATTTTAATCTATTTTCTTGAATGATTTTCAAATAAAATAGAAAAAGAATATCATTAAATTGATTATTTTATTTGAATATATATGTTTGATACGATGTAAAAATAGTCACGAGAACATCTGATATTTTATTGTTATTACGTTTATTTGAAAATGTCAAAAATAATTTTTATATTTGAATTTTTGAGAAAGAATTAAATTTTTGATGTATCCTTAGATTGTAGAAACAATTTTTGGCCTTAATTGCTTAGTGCCCTCCTTGGCCCCTCTCAAAAGGAGTATAACTTGAAGAGTTGAAGTCTTAAGTATTGGATATAATACTCATAAGTAGTTTTTTCTCACTATTTCTTGATTTGATCGAATACGTTGTCTTGCTTTCTCTTTCTCACACACATGTTCTTCATAGTAATTTATTAAATGTGGCTATGGATTTTTATTGGTTTAGCTCTTTCTATTTCGAAATGTTTAATCTCTTTTTTTCCTTTGGAATAAGAAGCAACTCCTTGAAAAGTACAAAACAACGAAATATTTTGGCCATGGACAATATTTTTCATATCTTTATGTGATTTATGTGTTCATGGTGCAAACTTCGAAGTACCAACACTGGTAGAAAAGTGATACTCGTGTTAATAATTTAGCATAGGATGATGGATATTGTAATGAGTCAATGACACACGCTTGGATTTGATTTTGTAAGTGTATTAAATGAAGTAATAGGTAAGTGTGATATATATGATCGTATGTAAGGGTGTAAAAAGAATATCAAAGATCGCCCGAATCAATCGAACAGAATGGTATCAAATCGTTTTATTATTATTAAATAAATATCTAATAAATTGTGGGTTATTGTTAAAGTGTATACTGTGACAAACAAGTAGGATGACTTTTTCAATTTGTAAAAGAAAATCAAAGTTTCCAAATCAAACAATCTTACATGTGTGTCAACATAT
>NC_028642.1:39340270-39416285 GCF_001406875.1 Solanum pennellii | reverse complement strand
ATATATATATATATATAGTCAGTATTCTATTTGATATTTTAAAGTACTTACCTAGTTACATTATATTATATATGTACTTCTAAATATACAAAATATGCACATAATATACTATCTTATATATATATATATATATATATATATTTCTAACATTTTTCAAATATAAATACAACTTAGGTCTTAGATCTCTGGTGATAATTCAAATTAGACATCATAATTTACGTTGTTGGGCCCGTGCATAGTACGGCCAATACTCAACTAGTATATTTAAAATGCAACAAGACAAATTAAATTTATGCCAAAAATTACTTAAAAATATATATTATAATATTAATAACAAGACATAAAAATTTCATTCATCTTAAAAACATAGACAATATATTTAAAATCGAGTAGGACGTTGTCCCTTTGTCTGACCTATTTCCTTACAGACACTACATTTTCTGGTCATTCGAGTCTGAGTTATATCCATATCATTCTTAAGTTGGCTTCTTACTTGCATACCACATCTCTGCAAATATTCAATTTTTGCAATTAAATTAAAAGGAGTTGGCGATCAATACATCTCATCACCCATTGGGGTAAAATGTATCAGTGTATGTTTGTTTGTAATATTTTATACTGTAGAATTTTACTTACATATGACTTTGACTCGATTTCACGCAGTCCACCAAATTTAATCGCATGCGAGCAAGACATGTGATAATTTCTTCATTTTCCACAAGAACATTTCTTACATTTGCAATAATCTTGTCGACATTTCCACCTTTACCATCATGAGCAAAAGTAAGAATTTCAAATATTCCATCACCAGTATTGTAAGTCATCATATTTGTGCGCCCTTGAGCTCTTTGATGATAATCATTAATTTTTTTAATCTATTGCAAGAGGCCACGACATATTACTTTGAAGTAATGCAATTACAAAATTGTTTCTTTCGATAAAACGATCAATAAGAGCTTTGAACGTCATTTGAACCATGACAGTCACAGGAAGCTCCCGAGCTTTTTTCAATAAATCATTATGTGACTCACATATTTGTCGTTATGGCACTCTATCTACGATCACCATCCTTAACATTGTCCATTTTTTCAAATGAAATTCATTTAATCATTCATATGCTGCATGAGACAATATTTTAATTTGTTGCACAATTTTTTTCTTCTGATGCTCTGTAGCATTCAACCACATTAATTTTTTGAGTTCATTATTTACAAATTTTTATTAAGATTTTCTTTTGAGTGTCGAACACAAAATTTATGGTATGTGTTGGGAGGACTCAACCAATTATAAGATTGAATACATTGAAAGATTCCTTGATGACGGTCAGAAATGAGACCAATTCCTTGTCATACATGTGTCCATAATAACTTGAGAAACCACGATCAAGACTCAACTCTATCGTGCGACTACAGAATATGCAAGTGGAAAAATATTTCCATTCACATCAGTCCCAACCGCAATTAACAGTTTCATATCATACAAACCATATAGATGTGTGTCGTCGATAGAAACGACCGGCCTACAGCTTTTGAAACCATCAATGATTTGTTTAAAAGTCCAAAACGGAAATGTAAAAATTTGCTCACCTTGCATTGTTGTAGAATGATGCTCCCACTCAATAATAGTGCTTGGATTGAGTAATTATAGTGCAACCATGTATTGAGGTAATACCTTAAATAAACTTTCAAAATAACCATAAATTATTTGAAATACGTTTCTCCGATCTTTTTGTGATTTTCTATAACTAGGAGTATATTATGCTTTTCTTTGATGATTTCACGAATAATGTTCATATTTATGTCTGAATTTTGAATAACTTATGATATTAATGAAGTGTCAATCATGTTACTATTTAAATTGAAATGATCCTCCTTATAATTATCTATAAGACAAGTATGCGGTTCAATCATTTTTTCTGCCTTCCACATACCACTTGAAATCTCTCTAAAGCGTATCATCCAATTACACCCCAACTCATGACGCTTGTAAATAACTCTCCAACTTTTACTCTTGGATTGATCACAAAGAAATTCTGTTTTAGTTGCAAGACTATATGCTCTTACGACAGATTTTATTTGCTTCTTATTCATAAATAACATACCTAGTTGCATATACAAAATAGATTAATCAATATAAAATAAATAAATAAATAACTACAAAATATTTAGTTTGCAACAATCGAACCTGATTGGATATATTTAGGATTGTTTGAATTCCAAACTGTCGTTCGAATAGTACCTCATCTCTTGTATTGATAAAACTTTTTGCACTTTCTTCAGGGTGATGTAAGTATGGAATTACTGTAGAATGATATTTAACACTTTGATCTTCAACGGGTGCATTAGTTGTATTATCCACATCATCATTATCATCCCGTTACATCTTATCATTGTCTGTTAATTCATGCTCCAAAGGTTCATTATTATGCAACTCACTAACTTGTTCATTATCATAAAATTGTTATTCACAATTTGTATAATTCACTGCATTTTGAAGTTGGTCAACACCTATAAAATAAAATAATATAGATATTTTGCATTAAAAAAAATTAATTTTAATAAATAAGAAAAAAATACTTTATTTACTAATCAGTTGGCTCCGATTAAAAAAGAATTCAAGTGCTTGAAAGCATGGCTAGGCTCTCCCATATTGTAATCTGGCGCACTTTAATTCGAATAATGATCATGAACATATAAAACAATTTTTTATTTATGAAATCTTTGCGTCAAAAATGATATTTAAAAAAAAAATAAGTTAAAGGGAAATTTCGCTGTCGTGACAGCGATTTTTTTTTGTTTTAAAAAATTTCTTTACTAAAATCGCTGTCAACAAAAAAAAATTATTTTTACAATTAGAAGTGACTAGATGACAGAAATTTCAAAACAAAATAAATAAATAAATAAATTTTCCACCAAAAATTTGATACGCCTAGTTTAATAAGTTTAAGACCATAAGAAAATTGGACTTTCATTTTATACGTGTAGTTTTCCAATATTTTAATGTTTAATCTTCTAATTTATTAAAAAAAGAATTTCACCTAAATTGCTGCTAAGGGAGCGATTTTTTTTTAAAAAAAAAAAACAATTTCCACCAAAATCATTGCCAAAAAATAATAATAATACAAAATATATATTCCATTATTTTCTTAAAAAATAAAAAATTCTACAAAATTTATAATTACTCTTCGACAACATCAATTTTTAGTTAAAAAAAAGGCAGTGATTTTCAATTAAAAAAAAATTTTTTATTTTTATAAAAAACATTGTTATAGCAGCGATTTTGAACTTTTTTAAAAACAAAATTGCAAAAACGCAGTAAGGGCAACGATTTTCTGAAATAAAAATAAAGTTGGACAAAATCGCTACTATGACAATGATTTTGATGTATTAACGACGTCAAAAGAAATTGCTATGTCAGCAGCGCTTTTGCCCTTTTGGTTAGAAAATTTTTTGATGTACCTTTTTGAGAAAAAAAATTTATCAATTTTTTCCCCTTTAGGCTCTGGACTTCAGATATTGTTTATTAACAATATCTGTCTCCAATTATTTTGCCAATGTGATCCAAACAAAACCAAAAAGGATTGGAAAAGCCAGACCCCTATCTTCTGTCACTCTAGAATCTGCCTTTATGTCCCTAGTTCTCCTTTTAATCTGGAATATGTTAGTCGTTTGACATGTTGCCTACATTGTATGATAACTTTTTTTTATGATTTTTTTCACGTATAGGACAACTTTACTGGACAAAGGATTGGCACGGTACATGACCTTTACTATATTGCCTCTTCAAATTTCTTCACAGCATGCTTCGCTCAGATCCTGCGGACCTCATTCACAAATTTTTGGTACATCCGAGTCTATCGAAACTGCAACAAATGGTGCCTATTTTATCCAAATTAGATTGTGAGTCATGTCAACTTGAGAAAAACATTCGTGTCACATTTTTATGTGGTACTGAAGGTCGTTCCAAGTCTATGTTTTCATTAGTTCATTATGATATTTGGGTCCTAGAAGAGTCTGTTCGACCTTAAGATTTCATTATTTTGTTAGTTTCATTTATGATTATTCGAGATGCACTTGAATTTTCTTAATGAAAGATCGTTTTGAGTTAATTCTATATTCAAAAGTTTCTTTGCTAAAATAAAAAATCAATTTTGACATTTCTATTCATACTTTTCATAGAGATAATGCCTTAGAATACTTATCATTCAAGTTTCAGGAGTTTATGTCTCACCAAGGAATTATTCATCAAATATCTCGTCCTTACACTCCTCAGTAAAACGGTGTAGCAAAAAGAAATAATAGGTATCTCATTGAAACTGATCGCACCCTCCTTTTTGAATCCCACATTCTGCTACATTTTTAGGGTGATGTAGTCCTTTCATATTATTATTTAATTAATTGAATGTCCTCATCTTCTATTCAGAATCAGGTTCCACATTTCAAACTGTATGCCTAGTTCTATTTCTATTATATCCATCCTTGTATATTTGGAAGCACATGTTTTGTTCATAACTTAGCTCTTGAAAAAGATAAATTAGTCTCTCGTGCTATTAAATGTGTATTTTTTGGTTACTCGCAAGTTTAAAAAAAAGTATCATTTCCATTCACATGATCTCTGCAAATATCTTATGTCTACTGATGTAAAATTCTTTGAATCTCAACTTTACGACACATCTTATGATCATCCTGATGTCTTGGAGGTCTTACACATACCTCAGTTCTTGCCTGTACCAACTTTTGATTGACCTACAGTTACCTCTCCATCTCCTGTTGTAGTGTCACCACTTCTAACTTATCATCAACATCCACGTTCAACAATAATCTCAAATGATTCATGTCATGCGTCAGACCCTGCTTGCACTGCGACCTTGCCTTATAATATTCCACATTATACTTTATTGAGTTATCATCATTTATCTTCACCCCATTATGCCTTTGTATCATCTTTATCCTCTATTTCCATCCCTAAGACTACATGAGAAACACTTTCTAATTGTAGATGAAGGCAAGCTATGATTGATGAGATATCTTGCTTTACATTCGAGTGGTAATAGGGGACTTGTCCCCCTTTTACAGGTAAGTCTACTATTGGATGTCGTTGGGTTTATGTAGTCAAAATTGATTCAGATTGTCAAGTCTATCGGCTTAAAGTTCACCTTGTTGTTAAATTGTATACTCAGATATTTGGGCTAGATTATGACACTTTTGCTCTTGTGGCCAAAATAATATATGTCCATCTTTTTCTATCTATGGATCTCGTTCGCCATTGGCCTCTTCATCAGTTGGAGATTAAGAATGCTTTTATGCGTGGTGATCTTGAGGAAGAAGTCTATATGGAGCAATCGCCTGATTTTGTTGCTCAGGAAAAATCTAGTAGTCTTGTATGTCAATCGGGTCTGTCACCCTATGGTCTTAAACAATCTCCTCGAGTTTGGTTTGAAAAGTTTAGCACAATAATTCAGAAGTTTGGCATGACTCGTAGTGAGCTGATCACTCTGTGTTTTATCGATATTCGACACCAAATTTGTGTATTGATTTGGTTGTTTACGTTGATGATATCGTTATCATCGTCATTGATCAAGTTGGTATCGCTAATTTGAAGCAGTATCTCTTTCAACATTTCCAAACTAAAGACCTCGACAGACTGAAGTAATTTGTAGGTATTGAGGTTGCGTAGTCTTACTCAGATATTGTTATTTCTCAACACAAGTATGATTAGACATTCTTAAGGAGACAAGAATGATTGGATGTAAACCCATTGACACTCCTATGGATCTGCATATTAAATTGCTTCCACGATAGGGGAAACAACTCAGTAATTCTGAAAGGTATAGACAATTGGTTGAAAAGTTAAATTATCTCATAGTAACTAGAATAAACATCTCTTTTCCTGTGAGTTTTGTAAGTCAGTTTATTACTTCTCCTTGTGATAGTATTTGGGATGAAATTATTCGTATTCTTCGATATATAAAGTCAGCTCCTGATAAAGGTCTACCCTTCGAGGATCAAAACCATGAACATATCACCAGATATACAGACACCCTTTAATAGACGTTATACATCCGAATATTGTGTTTTAGTAGGAGGTAATTTGGTGTCAATGAAGAGTAAGAAACAAAGTGTGGCTGCTTTATCCGGTGCAGAAGTAGAATATCGAGCAATTGCTGTAGCAACTTGTGAGCTAGTTTAGATCAAACAATTACTTGGAGAACTAAAGTTTGGAGAAAATCGGTCATATGAAACTTGTGTGTGATAATCAAGTGGCCTTTCACATCATATCAAATCCAGTGTTTCATGAAAAGACTAAGCACAATTAGATTGATTGTCACTTTGTTAGAGAAAAGATACTCTTAGGAGATATTGTTACCAAATTTGTGAAGTCAAATGATCAACTTGCAGATATCTTCACCAAGTCCTTCACCAGACGTCGCATCAATTACATTTGTAACAAGTTAGGTATATATAATTCGTTTTAGAATAGAATAGGTATACACAATCCTACACAGAATAGGAATATTTTATAATCTCTTATTTGTTAAGGAATTGTTTTATAATGTCTATGAATAGGGTTCTCTATGTAATAATTAGAACACAATTCAACAATATTCTTTTCATATATTTCTCACAAGTGTAATGCACCAACCCATTGTAATGCTACTGATATCCTGAAAATAATTATCATATATATCCTTCTACTTATGCTAGATATACATTATAGTAGCTACTTTATATTTAATGAATTATGTACAGTATGCATGAGCGTTTATATGCACCCGCTGATTGATAAAGCAAATCACTCGGTGATCAATCATTAATGGAAGATTTTTACATGTTTCATGTAATGGTGCGGAATGAAGGAGAAAGATTGTTGACATATGTGCATGAGGCTGATAGGATTAATGTACAAGCCTATTATAGAATATATGACATACAAGTTGACCATTTATATCACCTTATTCGGAGGCGAGGAAAATGTGGTGTTGCTGAGAGAGAATGAGTTCCTGTTGAAATGGACGAATTAGCCTCATAAGATGAGAAGAAACTGGTGATATTGGTTTCACTTCAAGATGTTTCATTCCTGTGGCATCAGATATGACATGTCAACCAACGAATTCTAACTGACAGTCACATTTTTAAAGTAAAATATTACTATAAGTAACGTTTTATAGCTAATTTGCAGAATTTGATTCTAAATTTACAGAATTCAAGGGCTCGTGATTGATTTTTTAAGTAACACTTATGTAAGTGAAGTTTTAAGTGTTAACGTTCGTATGAGTAACATTTCAAATTTGCAGGATTTATTCAAAATTTGCAGGTTCCGTGAATTCTTAAGAATTGTGACTAATTAAATTTTTACACCTAAAACATTACTCATTATAACATATTAGGCTAAAAACATTACTCAGAGTAGCGTATTAGGCTAAAAATGTTACTATGAGTAACGGTACTATACTCACGGTCGTCAGTTACAATATTCCACATAGCTGACCCTAAAACGTAATTGAGAAATAGGTGTATACTAATTTTGTAAAAAGAAAATTAAAAAACGTATTATTTTGATAAATTACTTTAATTGGTTTGGTTAAAAATTCAAAAATGACACAAGAAAAAGTCATATCCTGAAATTTGAACCAAATTGTTATTTTATAAGTACAAATTCTGTGAAGCACAGATAAATGAAGATTAGGTCATGACACTTGTTTAATTGGATGATTATGAGGTGATCCAGAAGACCTAATCAATGAAATTTGTGGCGGATCATTAATCTTGTTTAGTGCCACAATTGGTGTCAAATTATTTGTTTTCTTACATTTAGCTTTTATAATCATGAGTGATGATACATTATATATTTCTTGAGAAAATGCATAAATTTTCTTCTAAACTTGTTACAAAAATTCAGTTACAACGCTAAACTATCGGGATGACTTACTCACACCTAAATTACTCAAAAGTTAATTTGTTTCCACCTTGGAGGGAATACAACTAGTAACATGATTGAGAAATATTTCACTCTAGTGCCACATCATGACAATGCCAACAATTATGTCATATTTTTTAAAAAAATTGTGTCACCCCTATTGCTTCTTCTTCTCTATAAACCATTAAATCATCACCATTGCTATCATTATAACAAAACTCACATCTCTACACTATAGATTTCACCACCCATAATCAAATTCATCATAAAAAATTTCCTACAATTACTGTCACCGTAATTTTTTTTTGCAGACAACCATAATAAACTTAACTATTCACCATCAAAATCACACCATGACTATTGTCATCGTTGAAATTCATCATAATCATAACCACAACAGTGTCCATCAATAAAATCACATGAATTTCATCGCAAATTGTTGATATTGAAAGTCATATCAACACTTTAATCACCCATCACCAAAGTTGCCACAAAAAAATTATCATAATTATATATTTTATTCAAGCTGAAAAACATGATAAAAAAAAGTGATTTTGATAAAGATAAAAGAAAGAGAATGAAAGGTAGAATGAGATGAAGAAAAATAAGAAGTTGGAGGGTTTGTCCATGGAGAATGGACTATGTTTTCTTTTTCCTTTTTCTCTTTTTTGATTCATTTACGTTTCTTTCTCTTTTCTTTTTTATCTTTTAGTCACATTAGTTTCTGGGTGGAATTAGATTTAGTTTTAAGTAGTAAACGTGTGTAATAGGTTGTCATGAATTAACGATAGTTGAAGTAGATAACTGATTTATCGAAATAATAAATATAATATCTTGAAAGATGTAATAGAGAAATGACTATAATTAATGATAAGAATAAATTAAGAACTAAGTATAAAATTATTTCTTGATTTCATAAAATAAACAAATATTATTGAACATTCTAAAATAAAATAGTGAATAATTAATTTTATAAAATGAATAAGTATTATTAAACATTTCAAAATAATATAATGAATAACTATTAAACGGAGGAAATAACAAAGAAATATCCACAAATCAGAAGAGCAGAAAACACAAAAAGGTTAAGTGGGGAACTTAATAATTGGTCGTATGCATTCCAAGTTGCCATCAAACCTCGTGATTTCTTGATTTTGTTCTATTATATATGTATTAGGAAATCAGCATTAATTAATGTAATTTTAAACTCTCACCAATTTTATCTTATTAAATGTTAAAATAGTATGAAATACTTTATTAGGATATATTCGAATTTTATTTATTGATCCGACGTGGAGGGCTCGGACTGTGCTGGATTGTGAATGTACTCTAGGTGATCGTGCACTTTTGGGTATGGTAATAGGGCGAGGTGAATGAGGAGTGGGTGGATTTGAGGTTATGGGGACGAACAAGATTTAAGGTTATAAGGAAGTGAGGGATGCGGAGCAGATTCAACTGGATTTTTGAAAATTTATGCAAATTGCGGGTATATGTAATTTTATGTTAATTTATACTTAATTTTAATTTTTTATATGTAAAAAAATAATAAAATATTATTTATTAAAATAATTTATTTAAAACTGTTATGCGGAGCGGGATGGACATGCCCCGCACCGCTCCAGTGCCATTCTTATGCACGCTTCAATCCCATGTGGATCCCGAGGGCACTCCTTTACTTGGGCCATATTCCTCATCAGTGGCTTAGCCAGATGTGGTCATGTTAGAGAAAAATATCGTACATGCAAGTAAAATGATGCACAAAATAATTAAATAACATATTTAGGATATTTTTAATACAATAGAATATTGTAGCTCAGTATTTTACTTTTTTGAAATGAAGTAGTGTTTGTGTGTTTTTTGAATCTTACTAGTTCTATTTTTTGAAAAGAGTTTTTATTGTGCTATTACTTGACTTCGTCATCCCTTTGAGCTAGCTAACAATGGGTTAGTGAATTAGATACAATATTACAATATCCATTTAACATAGTATCAAAACAATCAAAGAACCTAAAATTTAATTTCAGTGTCATCCATTATCACAAAGATGAATAAGTTTTGCATGTGAAAAGTGTGTTGAGAGTATTGTTGAATATTTTGTAATATATAGAGGTCTTAAATTGAATAGACACATCTATTCATGAAAAAACATGATTGTTATGAAAAGTCATTTGTCATGAAAGAACACGAACCTTTATGAAAAGTCATCTTATGAAGAACATGACTCTTACAAAAAATCATTTGCTCATGAAAGAACATGACTCTTATGAAGAGTCATTTCTTAAGTTCTATAAATATAAAGACTCTCTAGAAGTAACCTAAGAAAAATCTACATGTATAAACAAAGGGTTTTGTTGTGTTCTTCGAAAGAATTGTTTGTATTTAGCACCAGTACGTATATGGACAATATCTCTTTAAAGAAAGTGATTACATGCCTCAAAGCCATCTTCTTTTTCAATTATTTTCCTATTATAATTAAAATGTGGTTTCTAACAACTCATACTATTAGATGAAATGATCACACCCTTTAATAATTAATTCATATTTATTTTATATGTGAGTCTGTTATACTCCTCTGTCCCTAATTACTTGTCCATATGTTTTTTTATTCTTCTTAATTACTTGTTCATTTTGACAAATAAAGAAAGGATAAAAGTTTTTTTTATCTAATATTACACCTTCAATTAATTATTTTGAAAAAGGTAGAACTTCTTGAAAATATTATGTTTTTAATTCATCACTTTTATTTCTTAACAGATATACCAATTTAAAAGTGAACAAGTAATTAGGGACATCAAAATATATTTTATTTCACCTAGGTTTAAATTTCAGACATTTTCATAAATCATAAGTAATTTTAATGAACCTTGTTATAATTTCATATGCATGTTCTTTCTGTCATTTTGATTGTATTAACATTATTAAATTTTATTCTCGTCATTGATAATCCTTTTGAAAATGCAATATATATATTTGTTCATGCAACATATCATGTTGGAGTTTCATTGTATGTTTTGTAATAAAAATGCAAATAATATTTTTAGTAATACCAAAAATATATATAGAAGAAATATACAATTATGATTATCGGATAATAAAGAAATTGTTTGATGACTTAAATTTCTTGTATCTCCTAAACAAAAAGCAAAAAAAAAAAACTTGTCCTAATTTTATTTTTGGGTAAAACTTACCCACACATTGAGGGGCCGTTTGGTTATGGTATAACTTGCCTCTTATTCATGTATAAACTAATGTATTAACTTATACAATGTTTGGTAGAAATTTTTGTTTAGGTAGAAAAGTCAACATAAGCTATACCATGTTTGATTTCATTTTTGTAGTTCTGCGTAATTAATACCAACATAACTTATGAGGGAATCTATGTATAAAGTTATGCAGGGTAGAAGGTTGAATAACTTATGTGGGTATTAGTTATACATGTATTAAAGTGATAAATTACATATTTACCCTATTAAGTTATTTAATTGTTTTTAATTGGAAACTTTATTATTTTCCTATATATAAGTTTGTTGTTTTTATTTCTTTTTTATATTTAGACCATTTTTATTTCTTTAAATTTATTTTAATTGGAAACTTTACTGTTTCCTATCAATATGTGTTGTTTTTATTTCTTATTATATATAGATTATTTTCAATTCTTTTTATATACTTACCGTCTTGATTGATTTATGCAAATATAAATATTTTTTTAATATTAAAAATTAATTGTATAATTTTTAACGGTACATATGCTAATCAAATATTAGTATTATATATTATTCAATATATTGCATATTTTATTAGTATGTATTATTATTTTGTAAATAATATATATTAATAATTTACAGAAAGTTTAATATTCAATACTTAATAATTTTATTTATTGTAATTTCTAAATCCTGCATAACTAATACCTGTATAACTAAATTCTGCATAGCTAATACTTGCATAACTAAACCCTGCATAACTAATACCTACATAACTAAACCCTGCATAACTAATACCTATATAACTCTAACCAGTAACCAAACATCCCCTCAGTGTTTACACTAACTCAATACATGCATGCCGATATGTTTTTAAATTTATAGTTCATTGCATTCAACTTTAATTAATTAACATGTGTTTTACTTAAGTAAATCATAATAATGAAAATTGAATTAGTTTGATGTAATAAGTTTTTTTTCATTATTTTTTTTTTAGTTCCCCTTGTTTCAAGCAATAGTACACAGTGATATAACTATCATACAAATCACGAGTCCCAAACCATTTTCTTCTCTCTCATAAATTTTGGGGCATAAATCAATTTAAAATGATTAGGAATGAACCCACTTCTTTACTGCTATTTAAATCTAGGAACAAGTTTAGCAATATTTTCTTTATTTAAAATTTGTTTCAAGCTACCTTAGTTGCTTGTTTGATTTATTTATTTTTTTCGAAAAAAACAGCTATAGAAAATTTACTAAGTACTTTACATCGAAAGTATTCTAAAAGAGGATATCCACTAAAAGAAAAAAAAAAAAAGAACGCCTATATAAAAAAAATCAAAAAAATGGTAAAAAACTAAAATGGTAAAGCCCCAAAAATGTGTTAATATATCTAAAAAGTATTTTATTTCAGATTTCTGATGTTAGGAAATTTTAATGTAGAAGCGGTTGGTTTAAATGAGAAATAAGAAATTGAGAAATGTGGAGGAACTATTTGAAGGAAAAATGAAAAGTAATTTCTCCTAGAACTGGGTCAAAGAACTACCTTCCTGGAGCTACCTCCTTACTTAGATCGTTCGTTCCCCAATTCAAACTCGGATCAACAAGCCCCCAATTCTGGATGCTGTTCGCCTTTTGAATCAAACAAAGTAAGTAGTAGGGGCATTCAGCCACTTGACTGAAACTTATGTAGTCGATCATGATGGGAAGATCCCGCTAGGAAAATTTCATTGAAAGGAATCAGCAAAGAAAAGAAAAACGGGTCAACAACACCAACATGTGTATTTGAGAGATTGTTATACTGATGGAAGAAATAAATATAAGAAAAATATTTATGGGCAATAAACTTTAAGATTCTGATTTGGGAAATTATGCGGATAAATAAATTTATATTATTTAATTACTCCTCATAGCAATATTTTGCTATTATTACCACTTGCACTAACATTATACATTAATTACGTGGGCTGACTTTGAGTTTGTATAATTAGTCATGTTTGTATATCTATAATTCGCCAGGATATATAAATAAATATGTATAATATACAATTTTTAGCCTATATACATATACAATTCACCTCTCTCGCTCGCCTATCTCCTCCCTCTCTCAATCTCGCTCGCCTCTCCCAATCTCGCTTGCCATTTATACTAATGTATATGTATAATATATAATTATATACAATTATATACATATACAATTCACCTCTCTCTCACTCTCTGCCCTCTCTCGCTCGCCTCTCTCCTCTCTCCTCCCTCTCCCAATCTCTCTTGCCATATATACAACTACATATGTATAATATACAATTATCTAACCAATATACATATACAATTCATCTTTCTCCCACTCTTTTCCCCCTCTCTCTCGCCTCTCTCCTATCTCTCCCAGTCTCGCTCGCCTCTCTCCTCTAAATAACATGTAGCTACAAATTGTATTTATCAAACTATAGCTATAGAGACTAATTAATTATTTTTAAGTGGCTAAATGTGAAAGTTTCCTAGGAAATTATTCTTAAGGTAATATATTATTTTATTTCATAGTCCTTTTATTTTAGGACTTTCTACATAGTTAAAATTCAAATAGAAAAAGATGTAATAATTAAAATTTTAGTTAATTTTGAAATCTTAAATATTATAAAGATAAGTAAATAATATTTAATGAAAAATAGTAAATCCACAGTTTTATTTATCATAAAAATCTGTGCAGAAAATTTAACAAATATTTTAATTAATGATAAAGAAGATGGGACCCATGTCAAGAACAACCATGTTAATTGCTTCAAAGGGTCAATAATATTCCAGATGGAGAAGATGGTCGTAATAAAAGGGTCAAGGTCTTTCCTAAAATATAAATTAGCAATTTAATTAATCCCTCCACTAACCTTATCATTATCAAAATTTAAGCAAGATTTTGTTTTATGTACGTACTCATTTGATCATATACAAATTTACAATGCAAATATATATTATTTATATAAAATTTAGTTCTACAGAAAAGAATCCTCGTATATATTAATATTATAATATAAATTACTCTATAAACACTATAACAAAAATAATCATTAGCTACATTTAATTTTTAATTGCCGCTAAATATGTATTTTTAGTGGCAATTGTCACTCTTTGTATTTGTCCCTAAAGTTTTTAGCGATATTGGTTCTAATGACACTTAGCTAATGCCGGTAAAAGTGTTAGCACTCTTTATTAATGTCAATATTTAATACCGCTAAAAGTTATTTTTGTTATTGTGAAATGTGGGTTTTTTAAAATTTGTATAAAATTATGTTGTGCAAAGATCAAATATTTAAGGACGTCAAAGTAGAAAAAACGTCATACTCATATATACAAGTTGAATGAGAGGAAATAACACTCTTCGACCACTTATAATTTAAATAGAAAATAATATTTTCATATTTTATATATAAATAAAAAATCTCTCATAGAAAAACATAAAATTAATTATTATTTTTATAAAAGACTAGAAAATCATTTCTCCTTATTATTACAAATGAATTCTTAAATCACATTAGAGATTACTCTTTTTTTTTTAAAAAAAAAAAGTCACATCTTCAAAGTTGGGGAAAATTCTTCACAACACCAAATATGGTCCAAAAGATTTGTTTTCAATGAGGACCAGTCTTCTCATAGACCTGAGAAAAAAAAAAAACTCTCATCAAGTTATACTAATTTGTAGGCCATGACTTAGTCGTATTAAAAATAATAATTTTGCCAAGCTTCCTTTAATTTTCTATGAAATCTTAGTATGCTTTACCGTGTTCAACAAATACAAATATACTTTGACAACACATTAATCTTCTTTCATATATATATATATATATATATATAATACTCTACCAATACCACCGAAACCTTATTTGAACCAAAAGAATTATATGGAGGAGACAATAGCTACCATTCTTTACGGGTGTACATTGAGTAAAGAGATGGAATCCAATTTAGCTAATTGGGCAAACCAAAGAGATGTTCTTTTAAGTAAAACAGAAGAGATAATTTCTGTATTTAGTAATGTAAAAGAAAAATTAATTATTCACGATGTAGTTCAAGAATGGTTGAGTAATAGTGGTCATCAACAGGCACTAGAATTGTATCATGCAACAGATCATACAGCTACGGCGACGGGATTTACGGTGCATGGACTACCGCAGGGAAGTGATCAAATGACGGCTTCTCATGATTCCACTAGAGTTGCTGCTGCTTCTTCCTCACAAAGACAAAGAACAAGGTAAGAAACTTCACTATTACTTCATGCAGAATATACCATGTGTATATGAGTGTGAAAATTCAAATAATATGAGTGGGAAAAGGGTTCGCACACAAAGTAACAAATCAAAAGGTTATAGTTACTGTGTATCTTTTTCTCATATTAGTTTCTGCTTTATCACATTTTCACACAACTTTTTGCCAAGCAGAGTAGCACTAACTATAAAATATAATGATTTTCTTCCAAGTTTCTATCGTTAATTGCGAAGAAAAGGAGATCATAATGCCATTTTGAAATTATTAATGATAAATTAGCACTTAGCTTTTGTCGTACAAAGGAATAATCCCAAGTGGGGACAACAAGCACAGAAATATATGTAACTACTATACAATTATTTTAGCATGACTAGATAAATGAAGGTAAAATTAAGCGGATAAGCAAATTTATACTATTTAATTACTCATCATAGCTATAGTTTGCTATAATTACCACTCGCGACTAACATTATACATTAATTACGTGAGCTGACTTCGAGTTTGTATAATTAGTCATGTTTGTATCTGTATAATTCACCAGGATATAAAAATAAATATGTATAATATACAATTTTTTTAGCCTATATACATATACAATTCACCTCTCTCTTTCCTCTCTCGATCTCGCTCGCCTCTCTCCTCTCTCTCTCTCCCAGTATCGCTCGCCTCTCTCCTACCTCTCCCAGTCTCTCTTGCCATATATACAATTACATATGTATAAGATACAATTATCTAACCAATATACATATACAATTCACCTTTCTCCCACTTTTCCCCCCTCTCTCGCCTTTCTCCTCTCTCTCCCAGTCTCGCTCGCCTCTCTCCTCCCAATAACATGTAGCTACAAATTGTAATTATCAAACTATAGTTATAGAGAGTAATTAATTATTTTTAAGTGGCTATATTTGAAAATTTCCCATAAATGAATATATCAACTCATAAATGATTTTTAGCGACAATTCAGAAAGGAAAGTTACCACATTACTTATAGACTTCACATGATGTTTTGCTCTCACGACATATTAATAGCTGTAAGTTTTGCATATTTGTTTAGTTTTGTACGAGGTTTGAAAATGTGTGCAATTCAATTGTTGTGAATTTTCTGGGAAGAAAGATAATATTTCTCATCTTCTAATGACCAATTTTTTTTTGGTCAAATGTCAATATTTTGGTTGTTAAATCCATTAATTGACATGTTGTAATATTGGTGTAATTTTAATGATCATTTTAATTTAATTTGCATGAATTAAGGTGCAGAACAGGAGATAGAGATAGAAGAACATTGAGAGTGGGTGCTCCAAGAATGGGAAATCTTGAACTTCCACCAGAGGATGGTTATACTTGGAGAAAATATGGTCAGAAAGAGATTCTTGGATCTAGGTTCCCTAGGTATTTATTTACTCCTTTCGTTTCTATTTATTTGTTATGGTGTGCTTTTTGAGAGTCAATTTCACTAATATTTAAAGTTAGAATAGATTATGTTAAGTCGATATTTTTAAAATAAAATTTTTAAATATTCAAAAACTATATTAAAAAAAATGTAAATTACAATTTTTTTCATATTAATATCATGAAAAAATGCATAGTATTAAAATGTTAGTCATTGATGACCACTTAAAGTTGAGACTCTAAACTTAGACACCCCCAACTAGGCTTTGTTTATTTTAGTGTCAAAATGATACAACGGAACATAACCTGAGGTATCTAAAATGAACAAAAAGTCTAATTAGAGTATCTAAGTAAAAATTGATGCCAACTTTAAGGGGCCACTGATAAATTTAATTATTTGATACTCAAAAAGATAAATTATGACAACTAAAATGGAACGAACGAAAGTGAGTGATTAATACTCCTACTTTTGTATATATATACTCCTAAAATGTGCTTCTTTTTCTTATTTTTCCAATGATTAGTATATATCCCACCAAATTCGACAAAATCTAAGGACCAAGTCGAATTATTTGAAGGAGTCAAAATAAACCATATAACTAGCTCCCATCGTTATTATAATAATTAATATAATTAGTTTCACCGATTACAAGACCTTTGAATTGAAGGAGAAACAGTCAGTTTGAATAGCTTAAACTTTAATTTGACTAATTGGATTAGAAACATATATTTATGTAGAGAAGTGTCACCTTTATAAATATATGCATGTATATGTCCAATATAATGTACGCCAAGAACTATTCTTGTTTACTCACTCTTAAAAGCCAGTATATGCATGTATATGTCCAATATAATGTACGATAAGAACTATTCTTGTTTACTCACTCTTAAAAGCCAATATATATAAGGAAAAAATTTATCCGCATTCGGTGTCTACATCAAATTAATGTAATTTTTATTATTATGTGATTTAATGAAGTAAAACACATTTTAATTAATTAAGATTAAGTAAAATGAATTGTAAATATAAACACATGGCGTGCATGTATTGAATTGGTGTAAACACCTGATACCGGTAAATTTTAACCTATATGAAATTGTGCTACACTATCAGCACAGGTCCAATATATGTTATTCTTTCCATCTTAATTATGTGATATAATTGAAATTCAAAAAATCATTTAATTATTGTGATTTAGAATATATATATATATATATATATATATATATATACACACACCAGCTTGCACTTTTAGACTTTAATTTCTTTCACTGACTTTTCCTATTTTTTTTAATATACAAAATATATATTGCCGTATTTTGACCATTTTGAATTCCACATACAACAACATTTTTAGAGTCAGTGGGACATGTTGACCATTTAGACTTCTCATAAATTCTAGAATTAATGATATTTATGCATCTAACAACCCTTTAATCTACTAATTCCTCTTCTTCTTGTTCTTATACTTTTTTTTAGAAAAAAATATTATTAATCTTCATTTCTTCTTCTTGGTATGAACATTTAAGATACAAAATTGCTCCTTTGTTTTCATTTATTTAAGTTTGTAAATTAACTATCAATTTAGCTTTTACACAATCGTGTTAAATTACGTATCTAAGATATGACCAGATAAATATCAATGATAATTAAGTTTAATTGGATAACTAAGAAAATAAAAAAGTAAATTACACATACATCAATAATATACAAATTTTACAATTTTACTACTCCCTCAATTTCAATTTACTTATTTATGACTTTATGTGTCTTTTTTTAATCTATTTTAAGAGAATGTTTTTTTCTTTCTTGACAATTCTTTAAATCTATTTTTTCACATGACTTATTTAAAACAACAAAATTAAATGACATTTATTACATTCTACTTATTTTTAGTTTAAAACTACAATATTCAGACATCTTTCTTACTTCCATAACTTTCTGTCACATTAAAACTAGATAAACAAATTGAAATGAATATTTTAGTCCATTAACTATTACTAATGGAGCAGTACTTATTGATGATTTTAGGGCTTATTATAGATGCACCCATCAAAAGCTATATCATTGTCCAGCCAAGAAGCAAGTCCAGCGCCTTGATAATGATCCTTACGTATTTGAAGTAACATACCGATCTCAACACACTTGCTATATGTCCGCCACAGCTCCCACCGTGCCACCTCCTTCCGTGGAGGAGATGACTCATCAAACCACCACGACCCTTCCACCTGCACCATTGCTATTGCCGCCACCAACTTCAGCCTCCTTAAGCGGGCATTGGCTCTCCATGGATATTAAGCCACAAGGAGATCAAGCTGGCACAAGCTACACTACTACTCCATTTGACATACAAAGGTAACGTACGTCAAACATATTCAGAATTTAAATTTAAAGAGTTCAAGAATAATATTCATTTCTTAAAAATAAAAATTGAATAGGTCAAAACTCGAAAGCTTAACATATGTACTACTACTTTAATTTTATTCGTATCAAATATTTTGTCTAATCCATTTTTGACCCATGAATATCCAATGTGACCCGCTAAGCTATATTTCAATACTAAACTAGACAAGCCACTAATGCTATATATACATACATGTTTGTATAGGGATTTTGGGCATGGTACTGTTGGTTCACTGGCTAGCCTAGTGACGGCTGGCGTGGGTGATGTGGGGCCCTCCGGTGGTAGATATGGAAGAGAAATTGATTACCAGCCGGTGGTAGATATGGCGGACGCCATGTTTAACTCAGGGAGTAGCAGCAATACGAGCATGGACAAAATATTTTCTTCTATTGATGACAAATGGGACACGGCAGAAAGAAAGAATAATAGTTCATACTGTGGAATTAATATATTGTTCATGAGGAACATAGGTTAATTAAATTCAATTGATTGTCAATAAACTATTCCTGACCATGTATTAGTCATGATCAAATGATTGTGAAATATATACCAACAGGTTTATTAACTTGTCTAGCTTAATTTAAGTGTAGTGTCATTTTATTCCAGTGTAATTTTTTGTTTATTCAGATTTTGTACCAATCCAAAGTTGTTCAATTTGATTACATTATGTAAAATTTTCTTTCTTAATGACCCTTTTTTAATAAAGCACCTAGATTTGTCACTTTGTCCAAACTCTAGACAACAAATTCAATTTTGAGTGACAAGTTAGAGAAGTTTACGCGCTGATATCACTTGCTTTGTCCACACTTCGGAAAAATTACAATATAGACTATAGTTAAAAATTACATAATCCAAACATATTGTGTCTCTCTCGCTTGCCACTCTCCTTACTCTCTCTCCCTCTCTTGCTTTACAGAGGGACTATATGACACATTCTCTTCTTTCTATATCAATTTCTTTCCCCCAATTTTTGTAACCCTACTTTACAAATTCTTGAGACCAAGCTTCAGCAACCTGCCTGTAATCAATGCATCTAGAAAAAAATGAGACTTTATTTTTTTAGTCAAAAGATTGCATTTCATTCATCTTTTGAATCCAAAAAGATACTAGTGAAAGTGATCAGGGGCGGAGCCACTGCAAATGACCCAGTCGGCCATCTTTGGAAAGTTTCGTGAATTGACCATTTTGCCCCTCTTGATATTGACCCCAAGTCTTTTGTGATTGAGTTTTGAAAGTTGGATTTGAACTTTGAGTTAAAGTTGAGGGACTTGTATGTTTGAGTTTGAAAGGCTAATGTTGTTGAGCGGTGTCTTTTGGAGTTTCGAGGATCATAATGGAATTGACGATTTCATTAATTCTAAAATATGGAATCTTAGCTGTGAGAGTTGTCGGTTTCAGATTTAATGTCTTTTTGAGGATTTGAGGTCCTAAATTGTGAAATTATGAAAATGTTGTCTTTGAGTCGATTTTGGTCAATATTTGGAGTTTGGATGCTCGCATTGAAATTCCATGAGTTCCGTTGAATTCAAAGGATGATTTTTGACTTGAGTGAGGTCTTGACTAATTTTTGACTTAATTGAGGTCTTTACTAATTTTTGAGAGCTCCCGAGTTTGTTTTAGTCTTTTTAGGCGTCAAGTTAGTTTCTAGTGGTTTTCATGGATGTCGGTCCAAAAAGACCTTAGATTCGTGTATTGATGGTTCCTTGAGTCTCGAACGTTGAGTATAATTGATTTGCATATGTAGTTCATGTATACGGAGTACGAATCTCGAGGGTGCTTTCGATGTTTTGAGAGTTGGCTGATGTTTCTAGTGTTGCCTCGCTCTTGCGGAGGGCCTTCACTTTTGCGATCTCCACTTTAGCAAAGGCCGACTCACAAAAGCGAGACTGACTTTTTGGGCGGGGTTTGCTTTAAGTGGACCAGGGCTCACTTTAGCGAAGGTCGCTTAAACAGAGTTTGGTTCGCAAAAGCGAAACCCCAGTTTTGGGAGGTTCGCTTAAGCAACATTACAAAGGGTTTTTGGTTTGAAAATTTCAGGGTTTTAGCCCTATTTTTCAATTTTAGCTTAGGAAACCCTTGGTGGTGATTTTTGAAAAGATTCCTTGTGTTAAGCATTTGGGTAAGCTTTCATGATCCTAAAACTTCATTTCCCTTTTATTTTTATGAATCCTAACATCAAAATATGGGATTTTGAATGGTAAATGACAAGGTTTTTTAACAACTCAAGTTCTAAACTAAAATGGAGATTGTGAACTGATTTTGGGTCTTTTTTTAAAAATGGTTTTCACCAATAAGTTCCTAAAAACTTGAGTGACATTTTCAAGTATTAAATTTTGGATTCAAACCTTATTTTTGGAATTGAGTTTTGAGTTGATTGACCCATTTTTCAAAGAAATTGTTATGGATGTTATTGTGTCTCGAGATTTATTGTGAATACTTGATTGTATAGATTGTGGCTTTGAAAATATTTGTAAGGGTAAGACTAAAATCTTGGAGTGATTATTGATCGATTTAAGTCAAGGTGAAGGATTAATTTTTCTACTTGATAAATCTTAATGAATAAAAAAAGTTAATTACAAAAGGCTCTGTCATGATCATGATGATGTGAATTTCCTTGTTGAATCTTATTGATTGATTGATGAAATACTTGATAGCATGAATGTTAACTTGGAATCCATGAATTGTTGTCTCTTCCATGTGGTGTGATATTGCTTGTGTACATTAATTCTTGAACACGTGATGAGATATGTGAGAGTTATAAGCTGAGATTATTGCCTGCAAATGTTTATGATGTTGAGGTCATTGCCGCTAAGTGTTTATGATGCCGAGGTCATTGCCAACAAGTGTCATTATGATGATGTCATTTTCGGCAAATATTTTAATGTCGAATTCATTTTTGATTAGTGAATTGATATAGAGTCGATAGAAAATTATTTGAGCTAATGATTTGATATAAAAGTGATGGAAAATGGTTTCAACGAGAGATTATTATTATGATTTTATGCCTTTTTATTTGTTAATTGTAACTTATTTGTTAATTGTGATTGATGCACTTATTGCATGTGATTGATCTACTTGACATTGAGATTAACTTACTTGATTCGTTTTGTAACACCCCAAAACTTTTTTGAGCTAAGACTTGAACCATTCTTCGTAGTGAGTAATTTTTTGCCAAGAAATTTAAAAATTTTCTTAAGTATTAAGGTCAGGTCACTAGATGTACCATCTGGAGCTCTAAAAGAACTAAATTGGAAATAACAAAAATATAAAATTTAGAGAGTTAAGCTAAGTATGAGTTTTGGGTCAACTTAAAACAATCATAATTCATAGAACAAGATGATTTAGGTGTGCTAAAAGATACCTTGATATTTGAATTATCTTTCCAATGCCACCAAGTTTGCTAAGTTTCGAGTTTGAATGAGTGAGATATGACCTTTTGAAGTTAGGATGTCCAGTTAAGGAAAGTTAGCCGAAAATAGTGAGGGGTATTTTGGTATTTTCTCTACCTAATCAGATTTAATTAATTTTTAGTTATATTTTAGGGGTAATATTATTAGATTCATGTTTTATAATTCTAATATACGGTTAGGATTTTAGTTGAGTGTTTAATAAGAGGAAAAAAGAGAAAAAGAGGAGAAAAGAGAAGAGAATCAAGCATTCGTCGAGATTCTTGCGTCTTGTTGTGAAATTTTGCCATGAATTTAATCCATAAGAGGTATGTAAGCTTCCAAAGTGAGGTTTGTTAACCCGCGCACCAATCATGTTATTTTTAGTGCAATTTCATTCTTGAAGTTGAAAGATCAGAGTTCTTGAAGTTCATTCTAGATCTTGTTGTGTTGGGGTTTTTGATGATTTCTTGAGATAAAATTTAGTTATTTGAATGTTTTTTTAGTACATTAGAGTTTAATTATGTTAAGTAATTGAATCAAGTGATTGAGGAATAAACCGTTCAATTCTGGGCGAGTTAGAGTGAGAAAATGAGCAAGGAAAGTCGTCGAAGTTTTCTGGATTAGGGCCTAGCGTGTAACGCCAGCCAGAGCGCCCCAAACACTTCTTGAACTTCAGGGTCTGGCGCCCCCCGCCATTCAGAGCGCCAGGGTCGCCTGCCCCATCTATTCTTTATCGTTTTGTCTGTTTGAGTTCTTTCTAAGGGTACTTTTACTCCTTTTTTATTCTAAACACTGTAAACTACTTCTAAGCACCTAGAAATCACTCATAACATGAATCATAACCTTGAATTCATAATTCAATTTCAAGGTAGGGTTAAGAGTTAAATTTCGAGGATTCTTTCGAATATTCGAGGAACTTTTGTAGAGTCTTCTACAACTTTTAGTAACTTATTTCTTGACTTGAGTATGAGAGTGAGGAGAGTTTAATCATGAGTCTACTTTTTCATCACGAGATCCTTAATATCATGAACCATAACTCTTAAATTCGTAATTCACAGTCAAGAGAGAGTTAAAAATAGAGTTCAAGAAAGTCTTTGATTTCAATTGTGAATCCTTTGTGATCAATTATCAATTTGAACTAAGTTTTTAGGAAGTAAGTATGAGAATGAGAAGAGTCAAGAGTTCCTTATTGATATTTTGACCCTTGAGTCGAGTCGTTTATGCCCATAACTTCCGCATGAACTCCATCAATCTAGTACCTTTGAGAGGAGTAGCATCTTCAGGTTCTAAGTCTCGAGTAATATGTTTCTAACCCATTTGAGTTTATAATTCTAATCATGAGACTATAACATGTTATCCATGAAATATTTGAGTTGAATTGTTCATGCCATTAATTCCTCATGAACCCTATAAGTCGAACAGTCTTGAGATGAAAAGTGTCTTTGAGTCCTTGAGTTGAGTAGTTCATGCTCATAATTTCACATGAGCCCTCTGAGTTGAGCATTCTTGAAATGAGTAGTATCATTGAATTTCTTGAGTTCCAAGTATTGGTTTCTATCTATGGTTATTGAAAATCTTGCATTGAGTCGTTCACGTCCATAATTCGGCATGAAGCATATTTTAAGAAGTCTTTCACAAACATTTTAACTTTGTTTTAAGACTTAAAGTTCAAGTTGAGTAAAGAGTAAAGGGTAAAGATTGAATTCATTTCTTTAAATAAGAATATGAGGACTATGTATTCCAAAAGAGTTTAAGAATGTTTTCAAATTTGAGAAAAAAAAGGGAACATCAATTCCAAGAGAGATTTTAATCTAGGTTTTGAGTAATTATCTCAAACCAAAGAAAGAGGTTTTGTTTTAAAACGTATGAGGTAAGTACATTTTGGAAGTAGTTTTGAGCACCGATATGGGATGCTAGTTCTGATAACTCAAGTCTCCATAAGCCATGTAGCCATCATGGATAGTTAAAGATCAGACTTTTTAGATGATACTTCAGATGCTTTTAGCATTAGCAAGTGGATCCACTAAGTTAAATTTTCTATATGACAGCAAAGTATAGGACAATTCTGGCAGCGTGTGCAAGACACTGTATCACCACTTAGGGTCGTAGTGATGATTGTCGGCCAGAGAATCTCCACAAAAATTATTATTACTTTATAATATAAGTAAATTTGAGTTTGTCATTGTGTTTTCTTTGACGAACTAAGTTGTTTTCCATTGTTTAAAAAGATTTCATTATATTGCATGTGTATTGTTGCTTTAAATTGAGTTGAGTATCAGAGTTTAGTACCCAGAGTAGAGTATCATATCTTTGAGTTGAGTTATCTTATTTTCTTGAGTTGAGTTGAGTAAGTTGATAAGAGATAAGTATATTTATTTTTATCAAGTTCAAGCTTGTGTTTATGCTTTAGAATTTCTCTTACATGTTCATACATTCCACGTACTAAGCCATCTAGCCTGCATCTTTTGATGATCATCAACGAGAGCTTCGTTGATACATCCGAGAGTTCGAGTTAGCTATGGTGATCCTCCTTGCTTCTGAAGGATTTCATTTACTTTTCATTTTAGTTAGGATGTTGTGGGTCTTGTCACAACTTCCATCAATGGCATTTAGAGGCTTCATAGATAGTCAGTATAGTAAAGAAGTTTGTATAATTTATTTTATTAAATACTTTAAAGACTTGAGTTGACTATTTTATGGCGAGTTGAATACTTTATTTTATTTAGAGTTTTCTTTTGAGTTAAATCTTATATTTAAGTGTTTCAAGAAGTTTTATTCTGTTTTAAGCTTTGTATACTTGAGTCAACCTTCCGCTTGTAGTCAATCAAGATGAGGGTTGGCTTGGGGATCAACAATAGTTATCGAGTTTCGGTCACGTCCAGGGTGTAGGCTCGGGTCGTGACACATTTGGATATTAATTTGTGATTATTGAAACTCTGAATGTTGAACCTTGTGTACTCATGCATCCTTCTCCATATTCATGAGTACAACAAGCATCCAAATGTGTCTTGATCCCCATAAAATTGTAGCTCCCGTGAACTTAAATGTGGGAATGACTATGACTAGGTTTTGAGACTTCACTATGATGGATCCACAAGAGTTTTTTGAGAGGATTCAAAATATTGTTTAATTATGGATGTGATGTTGGTTGAGAAAGGTGACTTGGTTGTTTATCAATTGAAAGGGATTTCTTAAGTGTGTTTCAACCAATGAAAGGAAGAAAGGGGTGTTTGTGCGGGTCCTTTGGATTGGAATAAGTTCAAAGGTGCTTTTCTAGATCGATTCTCCCCTCTTGAGATAAGAGAGGATAAGATGGAAGAGTTCATTAACTTGAGGCAAGGCAGTTTGAGTGTGAAAGAATATACTTTGAAATTTAATCAACTCTCCGAACATGCTCCAACTACGTGGCTGACTCTTGAAGCTCCGTTGAGTAAGTTTGTTTTTGATATCTCAAAAATGGTGGTAAAACAATGTAAAACCTCCATTTTGATAGAAAAAAAAGATGGACATTTCTAGGTTGATGATGCATACTCAATATATTGAGGAAGAGAAGTTAAATTTGAGATCTAGAGAGACTAAGAAAACTTGGACCGATAGTGTTGACTACTCTCTCTAGAGATCCAATGGTGTTGGTTATTCTCAATTTCGACAAAGGTATTTAGTCCCACTTCATTTTTACAAGTGCTCCGGTGCCCAAGTTTAACAAGGATAAGGATAGAGTTTCTAACTCTAAGTCTCACAACAATGCTTCTAGTTGGTGTTGTATGCCCACATGACAGAAATGTGGGACTACTTAACTGATTTTGGTGCATGCTTTAGTTATGGTAAGACTGGTTATAAATTAAGGAATTGTCTGTTGGTTGCGAACAAAGGTGGAGATGGTCATCGATGGATTCAATCTAATTCTTTAGGTCGACCTACTTAGTAAGGTTGTTCATCTAGTTCTGGTGGTGGACAACACTAAAATATGTTCTATACTCTTTAGACTCGATAAGATTGATCAAAAGTTTTTCCCGATATGGTCGTTGGTATATTATGAGTCTTCTAGTTTAATGTTTATGCCTTATTAGATCCAGTAGCTACATTGTCTTTTTTGAGTTCTCATGTTGCTATGAAGTTTGATGTCAGTCCAAAATCTTATTAGAACCTTTCTTGGTCTCTACTTATCTCGATGATTGTATTATATTGCTAAACAGGTCTATAGAAATTGCTCGGTCTCAGTTTTTCAGAAAATCACCTCAACTGATCTAGTAGAATCAGATATGTTTGATTTTGATGTTATTCTTGGTATGAATTGACTTCATACTTGTTATACCTATATTTATTGTAAAATTTGAGTGGTTAGTTTCAATTATTGATTAAACTAGTCATAGAGCGGTAGGCTAGTAACTCGACTCCTACATGTTAGTTTATCTCGTGCCTTAAAAATAGAAAAAATATGAGTTCAAAGGTTTCATATTATATAGTACGAGTTAAAGATACATATTCCAAAAGTCCTACTCTTGAGTCAATTCCTGTTGTGAATGAGTTTCCGAAAGTGATTCTTGATGATCTTCTTATTGTTCCTCCCAAAAGGGAGATTGAATCTTGAATTGACCTTCTTCCAAATACCCCATCTATCTCTATTCCTCCTTACAGAATGAATCCAACAAAATATAAACAGTTGAATGATAGTTAAAGGTTCTTGAATAGGAGTTTCATTAGACTGAATATTTCTCCACGGGGTTCTCAATTCTCTTTGATCGAAAAAAATATGATTCTTTCAGAATATGTACTGATTATTGGCAATTGAATATAATCATAATAAAAAAGAAAAATCCCCTCTTAAGGATTAATGACTTCTTCAATCAACTTCAGATTTTTAGCTTCTTTCTCAAGATTGACCTTCAATGATCGGGTTATTATCAGTTAAAAGTGAGAAAGCGTAATATTTCAAAAACAACTTTCAGGACTCAATATGATCACTAAGAATTTGTACCAGTAAAACTAAGGATTTGCTTTATTTTATAATTAAAATTCAACCCACTATGAGTTACCATGAACACACGTTCTCAAAAGAAATAAATACTACTCAATTTTTGTCTCCTATGTTGGTTAAACAGTCCTTTTTTATTATATCAAACAAAGATATCAAAATGGGCTTAGCCCATGAGTCGGCCAAACCAATCCGTTATTGGGGTAGGGTGGGTGTTAAAATTGAAATTTTATAGCTCTCTACAAGATGTATTCGATTTGAGTTGGATCTCTACAAGGTTCTTGTGTGTTCAATTTATGATATCATAGTTCACACCTATATAAAGGGTACAAAATTCCCTTAAAAGACATCTCAAAATATCCCATAAACTCTTGGGTATTTTTAAGGATCAAGATCTCGAATATTCCACAAAACTCCTGAAATATTCATATAGAGGTTAAATATTAATTATCCTAGCTCGAGAAATACGCCACTAACGACCCTCAAATTATGGATAAATCGTATGAGAGAAGAATTAAGGGAGGAACAGAATTGTACCACAATCTTTATAAATAAACTTATGTTTCTTCTTGTTTTATTGTGATTGCACTTTATTTTGTCACTTTAAAATTTATTGTAAATAAATTGGCACGCCCAGTGGGACCAAATTTGTCCTTCATCTCTTCTCTCGTAAGTCAAATATGAAAATATGAAGCTACAAAAGTTGGAAGAATGAGTACTTCAAGTCTCGTCTTTAAGTTTTATCAAATCTACACTTTGACAAGCCTTGAAGCAGGGGACATTTGTAGACATTGAAATTTTGTGAGACTCTACAAGATGTGTTCAATTCGAGTTGGGACTCTACAAATTGTGTTCAACTCAAATTAGGATTCATGGAGACTACTCAACCTTAAACCATAGTTTATGCCTATATAAAGGGCATTCAATTCCCTTAAATGCATCTAAAAAATTCAATAAAAAGATCAAGATCTCGAATATTTCACAAAATTCATGGAATATTCATATAGATGTCAATTTTAAATCATCCTAGTTCAAAAAAATACGCTACTAATAGCCCTCGAATCATGAATGAGTATCTTAGAAGAGTAGAATCAAGGAATCAACAGAATTGTACCCATTATTTTGATGAATAAGATTATGTTTCTTCAGATTTTATTTGTGATTTATATATTTTTCATATGTTTAAAATTTATTGCAAACAGTGAGATAAGATCTTTCAAGCCCATTTAAAGCTAGGGCTTATAAGCCCTTTGTTGGTTAGTGAGCGTTTTAATATTGTTTTTTATGTTAAAATTGTTCATTTTCTTTAATGGATTATTGTTGCCTCATTGACTCACTGGAAAAGTAATGCCAATTACTTTTGGCATAATTCAATGCATGGCATAATTCATTGCAAGCGTTTCAGTGAACGTTGGAGTTCACTGAACGTTGGAGTAAAAAACTAACTAAGGCAGCAACTTTATTTTGCCATTGAAGGCATTTGTCAATCCCTTTCTTTATTTCATTCTTTATTCCTTCATTATTCTTTGTAACTTATGTAAACTATGTAACTTATGTAACTCCTAAAATTATTATCTACACAATTTATCTTCCTATTCATTGGTAGGAAGACTTCTTGTAGTATAAATAGTGGTGGTCTTCATTTGGTTTGGCACACACAACTCACAAAAAAATATAGAGTGCATAAAGTTTGTCTAAAAGAGAGTTCTTATTAATTGAAGGGAGGTGTTCCTTTTTTGTGGAGCTTTGGACTCAACTCTTGTCCAGAGTTGTTGAGTTATATTTTTGTGAAGGCTGTTGTATCCTGGAGGGGACAATCAAAGAGAACTACTGCTGGACCGGTGAAAACATTTGTTGCAGTGGGCTTGAATCTCCTAAAAGAGAGAGAGATATCCGCGCCTCAGCCTGAAGAGATTTTTGTTTCTTCATTTCATTTTCAGTTGTAATCTTGTATTTTTTGTTATATTGTAAGTTTTCACTAACAATTTTAAGGAGAATCAACATGGCTACAATTGAAAAAACTGTGGATGTCAAGATGGGAGACCTTAACAAGCCATTTCGATTTAATGGTAACCATTTTAAGAGATGGAAGGGTAAAATACTTTCATACTTAAGTCTTCTCAATGTTACTATGTGTTAACTGAGAAGAATTCTAATAAAGAAGACATCACTTCTATGAATGATGATGAGACTATTTCACATCTCGAAAAAGTGAAAAAGTACGATGGATATTCTTATAAGTGTCGGTATTATATTGTTAATTGTCTATCTGATAATTTTTATGATTATTATGATAGAACTTACTCTAGTGCAAAGAAAATTTGGAAAGCATTGCAGAGTAAGTATGATACCGAAGAGGCGGGAGCGAGAAAATATGCAGCTAGTAGATTTTTTCGTTTTTAAATGGTGGACAACAAGTCAGTGGTAGATCAAGCTCAAGACTTCATAATGATCGTTGGAGAGCTTAGGTTCGAAGAGGATAAAATTGGAGATAACTTTATTGTTTGTGGCATAGTGGATAAGCTTCCACCTTCTTGGAAAGAATTTCAAAAAACTAGGCGCCACAAACAAAAGGAAACCTCTCTTGAAGTCTTGGTAATGAAAATTTGCATGGAAGAAGAAGCAAGGGGCCAAGATGCACTTTTACAAACAGAAGAGAATAACATTACATCGAAGGTAAATTTAATTACTTCGAATAATGCTACTCTTGAAACTCACAAAAATACTTCTTTAAAGCCTAAGAAGAAAAAATTCAAGAAAAACAATGGTAATCCTCCCAAGAAAATAACGGTTAAAATAACCAAGCACAAAATCAACATGTTCAAGAAAAGGAACCATGCTTTGTTTGTGGCAAGAGTGGGCATATTGCTCGATTTTGCAGATTCCGAAAATGTGGTCCTAACCCTCAGGCAAACATTACCGAACAACCTTTTGTGGCGGTGATTATCGATAAAAACATGGTTGAGAATGTTGATGGATGGTGGGCTGATTCTGGTGCAAATCGTCATGTCTGTTATGACAAAGATTGATTTAAAACATATACTCATTTTGAGGAGCTCAAAACCATCATGCTTGGTGATGCTCACACTACTCAAGTGCATGGAAAGGGAGATGTCGAACTGTGTTTTACTTCTGGAAGGGTATTAACTTTAAAAGATGTACTTTATACTCCTTCCATGAGAAAAAATTTGATGTCTAGTTTTCTTCTTAATAAAGCAGGTTTTAAACAGATTATTGAATCTGGTCAATATGTAATAGGGAAGAAGGGTATTTTCGTGGGGAAGAGGTATGCATGTGATGGGATGTTTAAGTTGAATGTTGAGATGAATAAAACTTCTACTTCTGTTTATATGCTTTCTTCTACCAATTTTTGGCATGCTCGTTTGTGTCATATTAATGACCGTTATATTGGAATCATGAGTAGTTTAGGATTAATTCCAATGGTTAAAAGAATTTTGAAAAATGTGAGGCTTGTGGTAAAGCTAAAATCACTAAAAGACCTCATTTTCAAGTTGAAAGAAAAACTTATTTGTTAGAATTAGTTCATACTGATACTTGTGAACTTGGTGGAATTCTAACTCGTGGAGGTAACAGATATTTTATCACTTTCATTAATGACTTTTCTAAGTTTACATATGTTTACTTGATGAAAAATAAAAGTGATGCTTTTGAAAATTTCAAAACTTATCTCCATGAGGTTGAAAATCAGTTTGGAAGAAAAATAATAAGAATTAGAAGTGCTAGAGGTCGTGAATATGAATCAAATGAGTTTAATTCTTTTGTTAGATCATTGAGAATAATTCATGAAACTCCTCCTCCTCACTCTCCTTTATCTAATGGAGTAGCAGAAAGGAAAAATAGAACTTTGATTGAATTGACTAATGTCATGCTTATTGAGTCACATACACCTTTGAATTTTTGGGGTGAAGCTATTTTAACTGCTTGTTATATGTTAAATCGTGTGCCTCATAAAATCAAAACTGACACCTTTTGAATTGTGGAAAGGTTATAAGCCAAGTTTGGGATATATGAGAGTTTGGGGTTGTCTAGCCTTTGTGAGGCTAATGGATACCAAGATTACAAAGTTGGGTAAGAAAGTTACTACTTGTGTTTTTCTTGGTTATGCTTCAAATAGTACAACCTATAGATTTTTTAATCTTGAAGATAATATTGTGATAGAATCTGGTCATGCTATTTTTTATGATAAAAAATTTCCTTTTGATTCTAAAAATAGTGGGGGTCAAAGGATTGAACAAAATATTTTGTCACTATCTAGTTCTTCTACTTCTACTTTGAAAATAAAGAAGTTGATGGTTTTGAGTTAAGAAGAAGTAAAAGAGTTAGAGTAGAAAAAGATTTTGATCATGATTTTATGTGTTTAATGTTGAAGATGACCTTCTAACTTTGAAAGAAGCATTATCTTCACATGATTCTATTTTTTAGAAAGAGGTTTTAAATGATGAAATGGAATCACTAATTTCTATAAAATTGGAAAATTAGTTGATTTACCACCGGGTTGTAAAACTATTGGTTGCAAATGGGTCTTAGGAAAAAAGCTGAAACCGGATGGATCTATTGATAATATAATGATAGGCTAGTTTCAAAAGGTTTTAAATAACTAGAAGGTCTAAAAAATTTACTCTTTCTCTGGTAACAAGAATTACATCCATAAGACTTTTAATTGCTATGGCTGCAATTTTTGATTTGCAAATTTATCAAATAAATGTAAAAACTGCTTTTCTAAATGGAGACCTAAATGAGAAAATTTATATAGATAAATCCGAGTGTTTTGTTGAAGCAGGCCAAGAAAGCAAAGTATGTAAGCTTACTAAATTCCTATATGGCTTGAAACAGGCACCCAAGCAATGGCATTAAAAGTTTAATTCCTGCATGATTGAAATGATTTTAAAAGAAATGAGTGTGATAAGTGCATATATCATCAGTGTTGGAATAATTCACATGTGATTATTTGCCTATATGTTGATGATTTGTTGATCTTTGGCTCTAACATGAATGTTATTAATGAAACTAAAAATGTTCTTAGAAGTCATTTTGATATGAAAGATCTTGGTGAGGCAAATTTTATTCTTGGAATAAAAATAACAAAAACATGTGAGGGAATTTTCCTTAACCAGTCACATTATGTTGAGAAAATTTTGAAAAAACATCACTTTCATGATTACAAGCATGTTGTTACTCCTTTTGATTCAAGTGTTCACTTATTTCCTGTTGAGAGCGAAAACGATGTAATAAATCAAAAGGAATATGCTAGTATAATTGAAAGTTTGAGATATGTGACTGATTGCACTAGGCCTGATATTGCATATGCAGTAGGAGTACTTGACAGGTTTACAAGCAAGACAGGTAATGAACATTGACATGCTATAATAAGAGTTATGAGATATTTAATTGGAACAAAAAAATTGTGGTTTGTTCTATAAAAAATATCATGTTGTACTTGAAGGCTTTTGTGATGCAGATTGGAACACTTTATCAGGTGATTCGTGTTCTACCACTGGTTATGTCTTTACTTTAGGTGGTGGTGCTATTTGTTGGAGATCAAAAAAACAAACTATAATTGCTAACTCTACCATGGAGGCTGAACTAATTGCTTTAGCTTCAGCTACTGAGGAAGCGAATTGATTAATAGATTTATTGTTTCAAATTCCTTATTTTGAAAAATCAATTCCTCCTATTTTAATTCATTGTGATAGCACCGTTGCAATTGATAGAGTTCAAAACCGTTATTACAACGGTAAATCCAGACCTGTAAGGAGGAAACACAGTAATATAAGATCATATTTGAAAAATGGTATCATTAATGTTGATTATGTCAAATCTTGTGATAATCTTGCAGATCCTCTTACTAAGGCCTTAACAAGAGAAAAGGTCTGGAACACATCGAGGGGAATGTGATTGGAGCCTACAAATCCTTGAATCATTACGAGGAAACCCAACTTGTGGACATAACCAGGTTCAAAGGGAAAAACTAATCATATGATGACTTATCGTGAAAAATGCACTGTCTTATTATTCCCTCCCTATGATGTGAGTGCATTGTTTTATGTAGTTTGTGAAGGTTGAGTTAATAAAACTCTTAATGAATATCTGTAGCCCGTATGGATGGAGTATTAATCTTACATGAGCATTCTCGATAGATTTCACCTATGTGATGTGTGGAAGTAGGTCGCTTCCTATGAGAATTGGGCTTATTCTCAAAAGCACTCATGGGACCGAGATAGCACATGGCCATAATGTGCTAGCTTTAAAGTTCATGCCAACACCTTGATTATTATGTGTGGACGGTGATATTTTATTTCCCTTAAGCAGTCATAGTTCAAGTCTGAGACCACTACGACTCTGGAGTAAAAATTACTGTTTCACTAAGTGAAGGTTCAATGCAGAGCACACCTTCATTATGCATGGTAGTCTTCCTTCAGCTGATATACTCTTTTAGTTAATATTAAAATGAGTGGGGGATTATTGGTTAATGAGCATTTTAATATTATTTTTTATGTTAAAATTGCTCATTTTCTTTAATGGATTATTGTTGCCTCATTGACTCACTGGAAAAGTAATGCCAATTACTTTTGACATAATTCATTGCATGACATAATTCATTACAAACGTTTCAGTGAACGTTGGAGTTCACTGAAGTTGGAGTAAAGAACTAACTAAGACAAAAACTTCATTTTGCCATTGAAGGCATTTGTCAATCCCTCTTTATTTCATTCTTTATCCTCCATTATTCCTTGTAACTTATGTAAACTATGTAACTCCTAGAATTATTATCTACACAATTTATCTTCCTATTCATTGCTAGGAAGACTTCTTGTAGTATAAATAGTGGTGATCTTCATTTGATTTGGCACACACAACTCAAAAGAAAATATAGAGTGCATAAAGTTTGTCTAAAAGAGAGTTCTTATTAGTTGAAGGGAGGTGTTCCTTTTTTGTGGAGCTTTGAACTCAACTCTTGTCCAGAGTTGTTGAGTTATATTTTTGTGAAGGCTGTTGTATCCTGGAGGGGACAAGTCAAAGAGGACTACTGTTGGACCGATGAAAACATTTGCTGCAGTGGGCTTGAATCTCCTTAAAGAGAGCAAGATATCCGCGCCTTAGCCTGAAGAGATTTTTGTTTCTTCATTTCATTTTCAGTTGTAATCTTGTATTTTTGTTATATTGTAAGTTTTCACTAACACCCTTGGCCCTTGAGTCTTGATAGGGGTCGGCTTATCGGCCAAAACTATTTATTTAAGGGTAACTTATAGAAATTTCACTAGTGTATGAGCTAATTACTTAGGTGCACATTATGTTGTAATAGTACGAAAGATTTGGGTGTGTCCAGATACATCTATCTCGAGTTACATGGACTCAAATAATTAGGTGGAATTTGTTCTAGATACATTTTATCCAAGTGGATTCACATTTATCTAGGACACATTGACAAATCCCGCGCCCTCACCTCTCTTTATCTCACTCATCATTCTCTTATTCCGCTCCAGTATCTGGGATGCATCACATCAGATACACGTATCTAGTATCTCAGATACATGCTAATCACACTAATTTTTTCAGTGTCATTAAACAAACACCATTGTTCGTCATATTTGATTTGAAAATCTTTTCATTTTCTTGAGAATTTTATGTTTGAAAGAAAAAAAGAAAGGGTTGGCCCGCCCTACCCTGCAGTCCTTCTAAGGTTAGATTTGGTTGAGCATTTTCAGGCACTTCCAGATGAAGGACCGGTCTGCCCTAGCTACTCAAATTTCTTGGTTCGTAAGGCTTGGGTCGGATGGGGCTGGCTGACCCTTTTTGACAACTCAATTTTAACTGTAACTGAGATTTTTTAAAATTTTATCACAGTTTTCTTTTAAATTGGTGGGGTGCATTATTTTTTGAATTTTGAGTTACACAATGATTCTCGTTTCCTACTATTTAAGTAATTGATCACAAACTTTTTTTTCAACTAATAATTAGTACCCCAAAAATACAATTTTCACAGCAATTTAATCATGATTTGCTCTAAAATTTTTAACCATATTTTATGTATAATTCTCAGGTACAATATAAACTTTAAAATGAGGTTCTTGTACGATATTAAAAAAAACTATTTTCCTAATGAATTATATATATTTTTTTATTTTCACATTTACTATTTTTTATTTAAACAACGAGATCAGTATAAATCATTATTTCTATAATTATTTTTCATATGTGTGACAATGTAAAGAAATATGTTTCATTCATAGTAGACCAAAGGTGACAATCTTGCTAGATGAAGAAATTCAAAGATGTTGTTGGATGAGATAATATAACAACCTGATCTGATCGTTATAAGTAGGTCCATAGAAAAAAAAATTAGGTCAAAAAACTTTTCAAATAGTAACTTAAAAATTCTTGGGTAGATAGTCTTAATGGATATAAGACCTTCCAAAATCAAAGTCGGGTAAGTAGAACTCTCAAAATTGATCTTGGCATGAAAGATATGTGTTGTAAAAAAGTTTCAGATGTTGAGTCGTAGACCATCCGTCGATCTCGCTATAGCAGACGGCCTCAAATCACTGTAGTGATGTAAGTCGTCGCTGTAGTGATGTAAGTCGTCGCTATAGCGTAAGAATCAGGATAATAAGCAAAAAACTACCCAACATGTCGCAAACAAAATTACCATATAGGACAAATGTGTCTATTTGTTTAATTTTATACAAATTTAACTATCTACTTATGTACACCCAAAGTTAAGACTCATGTTTATGTATGACGTATATACATGTATTGCAAGAATTTTGTGTCATTTCATATTTATTCAATCATCAAAAAATTATATAAGTTATGTTTCATTGAATCATTGTGCATATTGTGTTTGTCAGCAAACAGGCAAATCAAGTGGAGGCTCTTCTAATGAATCCAATTCACTAACTCCATTTTCCACCAGGAATGACATGGCCAAACCCCATGTAATATGAACATCCAGGTGACAATGCATTAACCAGACTCCTATTTAACAAAAAAAAAAAAAGGTGTTAAAAGTCCAAAAGCTCAATAAAAAAAGAATTTATGTTATGCATATGCGGATAGTATAAGGATGTTTTACGCTATCAGTGTAATTTAACCTATTATAGCATATGTCCGTTTGGAGTAACATTTTATCAGGTTATCAATTACTCTGCATAGAACTTATTTTGTAAGAATATAAATGTTTTTTCTTCTCACCTGGATTGTTAGCAACAAATCTGATAACTGACCATCCATTGACAGGTACACTTGCTGTGTTTCGGATAGGTGGATCAACAAGGTTGAATTTAGCTGTATCAGTTTGAGGATTAAAGTTCCCAAAGCCCTCCGCGATAATGTAAAAATCATATCCATGAAGATGGATCGGGTGATCTTCACCTGTGACGATGCTTGTTCCTTGTAAAACAACTTGCACTCTTGCCCCATATTTTAGCTTGTAAACTTTAGTTCCTCGAACAGGTTGCCAGAGTGATCGACTTACATTACCAGTGTAATCGAATTTCGCAGGTGGAACTGCTGGGAAATCAGTTGAGAAAACTTCAGGTATCCCTTGGTGGTGTGCTTGCAGAATGGAAAAGTTGGGTGGTAGCACAAAAGACATATTGTTCATACTGGCGGTGAATCGAGTTCCATTTGGACCTTGACAACTCCTGGAGCTTGAACCTGTTTAGAAATAAAGGTTAAATGTTGCAAAGTAGATCAAGTTCTCCATTCATTCATCTTTCTAGTTAACCAATATATAATTTTGAGTCATTCTGGAATATTAAGTAGTATAGTACTAATAAGTTAAATCTCATCCATCCCACCACACCCCTCAGTGAGTGATGTAGTAGCGATACATATAACTGAGTATAATGTGGTCGTTTTGTTAAAGTAGAGTCTGTCGTTATACTATAGCATTAGCAGTGTGCTTTATAGGTTAATTTTCATTTTCATCCTCTTTGTGCCTAAAGGAAATTATAATTTACTTTATGAAGAGATTATCTTATAATCCAACACACCTCTAGGACAGTTGTTGAGTCCTAGGCCAACTGTGAAGAGCAAATTTTCGTCAATTTCAGTTGGCACGTCCACTTGTCTTGGGCTTCTGAAACTAGTTGAGAAGGTTGTGGCAGTGGCAGTGTCATTAAATGCTGGTAAAGATGGGAAAATTGGATTGATCTTGATACCCTGAACAGAGCAAGGAGTATTCTTGTATTCAAGAATAGCCGTGGAAGTGGTGTTGTCAAAAGGTCCTTGAGCGCTTGCATAAGCTCGTACTGCTATGTAGTATCTGCCTGGTGGCTGGTTACCATCGATTAGGACATCAGTAGTCTGGCCAGGACCTAGCATAAGCACTGATGTAGTGAAGGGTTGAACATACGAAGCATCTGCTGCAACAACTGTTAGCTTGTGGTTTGCCACAGCAAAGAAAAGTGCCTGGTTGAGTGCAGCATTGATAACTCGAAGGAGGTTTGTTTCACCAGAGTCCACAATGACTACGGTAGTATCTGCATAAAGGTGAACCCAACAAGATGAATAATATGAAAACATGATAGCTGAACTTGTTAGTCTGCATCCAAACTAATGAATGTTTGGATGAACTAGTAATAAGTTTAACAACCGACCCCTTATAAGGCCGTGAGATAAGTATATGCCATTGTTTAGCATTAGTAACACACTTGCTTATTGTTGACCATCATAGGAGGTATCATGTTTTTAATTTCTATGCACTGACATTGCGTGAAATGTTTTCGCTAGTGAGTAGTGTTAAGTCACTTATACTACACGAATAGTGTGAAATATCTTTATGCTATCAATTTATATAACTCAAATCATATCTTGAATGTTTCATAGATTGGAACTTACCTTTACTTGAACACCTGTAGAGATCACCTGGTTGACCATTAATGGTGTAAGCATCTGATACCTTAGGAGCTGCTCCTGTTCTCGTGGCTTGTCTTACAACGTCAATAGGATTTGCATCCCACCACTCACCTAATCACATAATTCCCCAATCCATTACTTCAATGATACATAAACTGCTCATCTAGTAAGTATCATTTTCAATTATTTTCAAGTGTTCAATTGAAAATGGGAAGGAATCAGTACCAAGCAGAATAGGTGTCTCTCTTTTGGGCTTAGAAAATGGGTAGAATTCTCCTTCTTTTGGGTAGATGATTAAAGCTCCGTAAACAGTGGCCCTGAGCCATGAGCTGTGGGCATGCCACCAAAGTGTGCCTTCCTGTCCTTGAATTGTGAAGCGGTAAGTGTAACTCCCTCCTGGTCTAATTGGACATTGTGTTACAAATTCTGGTCCATCTGCCCATGCTGTTCTTATTTGCTTGATTCCGTGCCTTCCGAAATACAAAAAAGTTGTAACAGCCACAGAAAAACACAATCGTATGTATGATATTGTTGCATTCAGTATATAGACTTAAACACAAATATATACACACACGCGCACACTGACAGACGACAGTACGAAGAATTTTTGATATTGTTGGTGAACTATATAGAAGTTAAATACATGTTATAAGTTCATTTGCATTCTGAACTTACCAGTGAATGGTTACATTGTATTGAGCTCTGTTGACTACATTGATGACTAAAGCATCACCATTGTTCACTTGCAAGGTTGGTCCAGGGAATTGTCCATTCACTGTTATAGTGTTATGGATCTTGCACAGCCTCTTTACTGGTGTTGCTTGAATCTGTTCCATAACAACATAGTTTAAACAAGGTGAATCGAACAAAATGAAATGGGGGAGGGGAATCGAACCTTCACTAACAAGGTGAAAGTTCAGGTAACCAAGCTCATCGTCTTCCATTCATAATGAAAATCTCAAAATGTTAATTAGAAAGAAATAAAGAGATTAAGGTAGACGAGAAAGACATACAACAAAATCATGGTAGTGTATTTCTGCAGTACTTGCATTTTCGAAGAGCAAAATGGTGATGAAGAAGAAATAACACAAAGTGTTAGTAATTCTATTGCAGGCATGATCCATTGTGTTCTGTTCTTAAATTCTGTCAAGTAACGGAAAACACATGCAAGCAGTAAAAATTTGAGAGTTGAGGCTTATTATATTACTCTCTGTCCCAATTTATGTGGTGTAGTTTGATTTCGAACAGAGTATACAAGGGCTTTTGAAACATGTGGTGTAAAATAAGTCATAAATGCTTGTGTGGCTTTCATTAAGGACAATAAATTGTTACTTAATAAATAAAATTTGTCATTCTTTTGGAGTGAGTCATATAAATCGGGACAGAGGAAATACACAGGAGAAGAAGGGAGGGAGGGTTGTTTGAGGTTGGAAGATTAGGTTTTGATTGAGCATGAAGGTCAGCTTATATTATAGGGCACAGTGTAGATTAATGTACAAGTTGGTGCACCCACTATATACATTAGTGCACAATTTTCACAAATGCTTGTTTCATAAGTCTCTTCTTGATGTGACCATCTTAAGTTTTCACTTCACATTATGTTAGCTTTGTTCCAGAAAATTAAAGCTAACTTCTTTGACCTTAGTAATTAAGGAAGTATACAGATTAGTATATGTATATTCAAAGTTCAAACCAATACATGCAAGAAACACTATAAATTTCTTCAATTCCCAACCAGAAAAGAAGAAAATAAATTAAACCTCTCTAATTAATTCAGACTCTGTTTCAATGACGGATTTACATTAAACATCATCTGGCGGTACATACATGTAATGTGATTATTTGCTCTTTGCACTCTCTCTTATAACATGATTTTGTAATCAGCAAGACGATAAGTACTAGACGATGTAACTTTCTTAATCGTCATGGAAATACTGGGGAATTTAATTGATGATCAAAATATTTCTACTACTCATTATCTTTTAATGGGTGGTACAAATGTATGCTACTTCTTTACACAAACTAAACGTGTAATTCAAGTTTCTATAGTACTGGAATAATAATTTTTCTTGCCTACAAGCATGTTTTTTAATATTGACCAAATTATTTTTACTATGTCATAGAGACAATCCCCAGTCAAATTAATCATGTATTAATTAGTTGAGATGCAATTTCTCCATTTTTACACTGCAGTTTTCTCTTCTGTTTTCTTGAAAACTCATATTCACAAATTAGTTACGAGTGGTTGTGATTTATGAACACTTTATTATGTACCTCTATTTTTGTAGTCAAACTGAGTAATTACGTAGCATAACTATTTTGAGGTACAGGTAGAAAGCAGAGTTTTGCCCAAACAATCAATCAGTATATTATATTTTACTTGGGAAAAGGGTCTGATATACCCCTCAACTTTGTCATTTAGAGCTGATATACCCCTCGTTATAAAAGTGACTCATATATGCCCTTACTTGTAAACAAATGGCTCACATATACCCTTTTCCTCTAACGGAAATGAAAAAATAATAATTATAATCTAAATTTTTATTATTTTTTTTCTAAAAAATATAATTCCATATGAGTAAATTTAATCCTCGTCAAACATATTTTTTTTGACTTTTTTTTTGTTTCAATGACTAATTTATAATTATTATTTTGATAATCAAATTTATTTATGTTTCACTAATATTCTTGAAAAACTTATTGTAGATGACCAAATTTTTTCTTCGAATACGAAATTAAATTACAATACACACAAAAAATTAGTTTAAATTTTTTTTTAAACTAAGGAATGAAAGAAAAAAATAAAATAAGAATAAGAAACTCAAATAATTATAATAAAAGAAGTCAAAAAATAATTTATGTATGAAAAAAATTAAAATATACCTTGAACTTTGATAGAAGAATCATATATACCCCTAAATAATTTTTAAAAAAAAATTAGAAGTAACAAATATAAATTTAAAACTAATTTTTTTAACTTCCGTTAAATGAAGGGTATATGTGAGCCATTTTGTAACGACAGGGGTACATGTGAGCTGTTTGTATAACGGTAAGGGCATATATGAGCCACTTTTATAACGAGGGATATATCAGCTCTAAATGACAAAGTTGAGGGGTATATCAGACTCTTTTCCCATATTACTTTATGAACAATTACCTTTTTATGAATTTGTTAATATTTGATGTCTATTGGCACTGAACGATTCAGCCTTGTTAGCTACTGTTAGTTCAATTTAGTTAGGATAGCTACTGTTAGTTCAGTTTAGTTAGGATACTGCAGCAGTCATTATTTATTTATATTACGTTATTAGTGTTTGTTTAAGAGTCTTCTTATTCTCTCTGTAATTCTATTTAATACTCGTTTGAGTTCATTAATAAAGTATCTTCTTTCAACACTTATTGTTTATATGGTATCAGGGCTCTATAAGCACTAACGAGAACGATCAATTTTTTTCTTCTTCTGTGCGTCTCTCACGCTTTTCTTCTTCTGTGCGTCTCTCACGCAGATCAGAAAGATCAGCAACAATGACCAATCCTAACGGTACCAACAATCCCAGAGTTGTTAATGCTAACTAATAACAGATAGTATTAAATAATAGTATTAAATAATATTAGTATTTACTGTGTACTAATCCTAATCCTATTAGGATTAGTACTCCTTAATCCTAGTCCTATTAGGATTAGTACTCCTTCCTATATCTCCTATATATATCTCCCATGTATTCCCTTATTAGGTTAACACTTCAATACAATCAATATTCCTTCATGGTATCAAGAGCCAGAAAACCTAGATCTTCTTTTCTCTAGGTTTTTTTCTCTCTTTAGGGCACCGATCGTTCCCTCTCTTCTCTTGGGCGGCGGCAGCCATGACAACCGAGGTGGATCCTCTCGATTCACTTCCTTCTGGCGTTAAACTCCTTCTCAGGCATCTTCATGCCCTGATTCCCGAAAAATTATCAGACATAAATTACCCTACATGGAAAATCACCGTTCTTACAGCCCTTGAGGCCAATTACCTTCTCAAATACGTCGATGGAAGCACAGAACCGCCGCCGGCAGTCATCACCGCCACGGACAAATCAGAAAAAACCAATCCGGCCCATGCCGCCTGGAAAGCCGTGGATGGCCAGATCCGATCATGTTTGATTGCGGTCATCTCTCCCACGGTTCAGAAACACGTCCGATCCTACACAACTGCTTCAGCCCTGTGGACGGCCCTCGCAACACGCTATGCATCAATTTCCCACTCTCATATTTTTCAATTGCGTGATCGTCTCCACACAATTACCAAAGGCACGAAAACTATGGCGGAGTATTTAGACGAGGTCTCCACCATCATCACAGCCCTCGACACCGTGAACGAAATCATTCCCGAAAAAGATCTCGTCATGTGCGTCGTTCGGGGGCTCCCATCAGCTTACTCCTCCATTAAACAGGCGGTTCGCATCAGTCCAACGCCCGTTGACCTGGCTACTCTCTCCTCGTGGCTAAAAAGTGAAGAAATCAACGTGGATCTGGAGAGCAAACTTCTTCTCCGAGAAGCCGCTGTTATGGAGCCGGCCACCGCCCTCACCGCAAGCCAGAACTATCGCGGGGGGCGTGGTGGCGGCCGGCAGGGGAGCCGCGGCGGCTACGGCAGAAACAGCGGAGGCCGCGGGCGCGGCGGTCGGCAGGGCAGTCGTCCTCCGTACGACGGTCAGCAGCACGACAGCAACAACAGCCTGCACTCCTTCGGCAGCGGCGGGCAGTCATCTTCCAGCGGCGGGCAGGGCACTTACGAGCGGGATCGTCCAACTTGTCAAATCTGTCAGAAAACAGGACACACCGCTGTTCGTTGCTGGTTTCGGTATGAGGAGAGCCGAAATAGTGATAACCGTGCCAATTATGCATCTCAAGCCGGCCCTTCCTCTGAATGGCTGTTGGATACTGGGGCCAACATGCACGTTACTTCTGATCTATCCAAGCTTAACGCTCCAAATCCATATCATGGCTCCAATGGTATTACTGTTGGCAACGGTGAGTCCCTTAATATTTCTCACACTGGCACGGGTACCATTAAAACCCCCACCGCTATCTTTCACCTAGGTAACCTTACCCACGTCCCTTGTATTAAATCCAATCTCCTTTCAGTTCACCAATTCACAAAAGACAATAATTGCTCACTCTTGTTCACCTCTAATGATTTTCAGATCCTAGACAATACTACCAAGAGGGTGATTTTTCAGGGCCCCTGTGAGCATGGTCTGTACGTTCTTCCTGGCACAAGTTCGTCTGCCCACCCAGTTTCAGAAAGCGTTCCTGTGGCTCCGGTGGCTCTTTCGGCTGATGGCCACAGTCTGTTGTGGCACAGTCGTCTGGGTCACCCGTCTACTCAAATAATAAATTCTTTAATGTCTCAATTAGGTTTTTCTTCCATTCATGTAAACAATTGTGACTCCTGTTCAATTGCTAAATCTCATAAATTACCTTTTACTTTATCTGAGAAGCGTACAACTGCACCTTTTCAACTTATTCATTCTGACCTATGGGGTCCTACTGCTGTTCCTTCATTTGCTGGTTTTCGCTATTATATTTGTTTTGTGGATGATTTTACAAAATACACTTGGTTGTACCCACTAAAACACAAATCACAGGCATACACCACCTTTGTCACTTTTGAAAAAATGGTCAAAACACAATTCAATTCTCATGTTAAACTTTTTCGAAGTGACAATGGAAAGGAATATGTCAATAACATCTTTGGCCAGTTTCTGCAATCCCTGGGAATTATACATCAAACCTCCTGTCCATACACTCCCGAACAGAATGGGGTGGCTGAGCGTAAGCATCGCCATCTCATTGAAACGGTGGTTACTCTTCTACATCAATCTCATCTCCCTGTCTCCTTTTGGGTAGAAGCTCTAGCCACCGCAAACTACCTCATTAACAGAATGCCCAGTCACACTCTCTCCAACAAATCACCCTATCAACTCCTTTACCAAGAACTTCCCAATTATACCAACCTCCGCGTCTTTGGGTGTCTTGCCTACCCTTGGCTACGCCCTCATATTACTCACAAATTACAACCCCGATCCCGTCCTTGTATTTTTTTGGGCTATCATCCTACCTCCAAGGGTTATCGCTGTCTTGACCCACAAACTCATAAAGTCTACATATCTCGTCATGTCAAATTTGTCGAAAATGAGTTTCCCTACGAGTCTATTTCCTCCTCCACAAATACATCATTCATTGGCGTCCTTCCCCTTTTTCCAACATACTCACAGGGTCCCTCACCACCTTCCCCCACACCTCCACCCACTACCCAACCACCCCTCATCACCCCTTCGACCGTCACCCACAATACACCCGCAACCACCACCCACACTCACAACCAACCCGAACCACCCCATACCCACAACATCTCCAGCCCGATCCGTTTTGGGTCCTTCCCGGCCACCCCCGAATCACCACCGCCCGTGCCACCCCCCAATACTCATCCCATGTTAACCCGTGGCAAAGCCGGTATCTTTAAACCCAAAACCTTTCAGGCTACCATACTACCAAATACACCCCTTCCCGATAGTGAACCAACAACCTACTCTGTTGCCTCAAAAAATGCTTATTGGCGTCATGCTATGGATGACGAGTTTAAGGCTTTGACTGATCAGAAAACTTGGGTTCTTGTACCTAAGCCCCATGGGCGGCACCCAGTGGGCTGTAAATGGGTGTACAAAATTAAACACAATGCGGATGGCAGTATTTCCAGGTACAAGGCTCGTTTGGTTGCTAAAGGCTACAATCAGGAGTATGGGCTTGATTACTCCGAGACATTCAGTCCTGTTATTCGGCAAGAAACCATTCGCCTGGTACTGTCACTCGCCGTGCGCAACAATTGGCTCATCAATCAGTTGGATGTTTCCAATGCTTTTCTTCATGGCATGCTTGATGAAACTATCTACATGACGCAACCACCGGGCTATGTTGATCCCCGCTTCCCTCAACATGTTTGCAAACTCCAGAAGTCTCTGTATGGGCTCAAGCAAGCCCCCCGTGCTTGGTACACACGTCTGAAAACGTTCCTCCAGGGACTCGGCTTCACGTGTTGCGTACACGACACGAGTCTGTTTACTCGACATTCAGCACACGGTACAGTCATTCTTCTTGTCTATGTAGATGATATCATTATTACAGGCTCTACTGCAGCTCTCATTCAGGATGTCACTCGAGCTATGCATACTACCTTCAAAATGAAGGACCTTGGCCCGTTACATTATTTTCTGGGAATGGAGGTTTCTCGGACAGGCAGCGGCTTGTTTCTTCATCAGTCAAAATATGCTCGAGATCTGTTGCAGAAAGCTGGACTGGAAAAATGCACCAGTCAACCAACACCGATGGCAGTCTCTTCGTCTACGAATGGAGCCGACACCCCCTTTGCCGATATCACCCACTTCCGCAGCCTCATTGGGGCTCTACAGTATCTGGCCATTACCCGTCCTGACATCCAGTTTGCTGTCAACCGAGTTGCTCAGCGCATGCATCAACCAAGTGAACATGATTACCATTGTCTAAAACGCATTCTCAGGTACATTTTTGGCACTCTTGGTCGTGGTTTACTCATTCGACCCGGGGACTTGGAGCTTCGGGGTTTCTCAGATTCAGATTGGGCGAATGATAAAAATGACAGAAAATCTACATCGGGGTTTCTCGTTTTTTTGGGACCGAACCTGATCTCCTGGTGTACAAAAAAACAACCCAAGGTCTCTCGGTCCTCGACTGAAGCTGAATACCGCGCCCTTGCTCTTCTTGCTGCTGAGACCATGTGGGTCACATATATTCTTCGCGAACTCCGCGCCACTCACACTGTTCCTGCTCTCTATTGTGACAACAAATCAACCATCTGTGTGGCCAAGAATTCCGTCCTACACACCAGAATGAAGCATGTTGATACCGATTGTCTCTTTGTTCGCGATGAAGTTCAGGCCGGCACCATGACTGTGCAGTATGTACCCACTGAAGAACAACCGGCTGATATTCTCACCAAGCCTCTCCCGAGCCGACAGCACGATTACCTCAGTTCCAAGCTTCCGTTCGCTTCCGCTCAGCTCAGCTTGAGGGGGGATAATAACAGATAGTATTAAATAATAGTATTAAATAATATTAGTATTTACTGTGTACTAATCCTAGTCCTATTAGGATTAGTACTCCTTAATCCTAGTCCTATTAGGATTAGTACTCCTTCCTATATCTCCTATATATATCTCCCATGTATTCCCTTATTAGGTTAACACTTCAATACAATCAATATTCCTTCACTAACAACACAACGGGTACCAACATCATTATTTAATTCAATCCTGCATCTCAAAATCAAACTCAGTGGTGGCCACAACTTCGCTACATGGAAAGTGCAATTCTCCATGCTTATGCATGGCTATAACCTCTTTGGTCATCTCGATGGGACCACTCTGGCTCCTACTCGCACGATCACCATTGGCACAAACACATCTTCTAATCCTGCCTTTTTCACTTGGTTCCGTCAAGACCAGCTCATCCAAAATGCTCTGATGGCTTCTTTCGAACCTACTATTGCCTCCACTGTTGCTGCCGCCAACTCTTCTAGATCAGCTTGGGATGCTCTGCATACCACTTACGCAAACAGATCCCAAACCCATGTCTTTAGTCAGCGTGATCAACTTGCCCGTGTCACCAAGGGATTTCGCTCCATCACCGAATATCTTCATACTATTCGGTCTCTTATGGATGAGTTAGCCACTGATGGTTCTCCTGTATCCAACCTGAACTCATTGTCAAAATCCTTATTGGTCTAGTCTCTGAGTTTCGAGAAATCTCTGCTGCCATACGTGCACGTGATACGGCTATCTCGTATGAGGAATTGTTTGAAAAGCTGCTGGACCATGAACTCTTTTTTCACCACGAGGATGTTAAGAAACTGTCAAGCCCCATAACTGCCGCTGTCGCTAAATTCAACGTCAATAATCGCAACACTTGCAGGCAGAACAACAATTCTCAACAATGGCACCAAAATTCACGTCCAAACGCCCCACCACAGTGGCAGTCCAACTCCAACCCAAACTCTGTTATTCGATGTCAACTATGTAATAGAGTTGGCCACACAATTAATGTCTGCCGCTCAAAGTCTCACAATCACTTTGAAGCCAAAGCCAACTATGCTACTGGACTTACTGCCGCCACCTAGCATGGATAGTCGACTCAGGCGCCACCCATCACATCACAATGGAGCCACACAACCTACAACCATACCACGGTAACGAGGATGTCTCCATGGGTGATTGTAACAAAATTCCCATCTCTCACACTGGTTCTACTCAATTAAATGCATCAAATAATGTTTTTAAGCTAACACGTACTTTGTGTGCCCCGTCCATTAAACGCAAGCTTCTTTCTGTTTCTAAATTCTTCAAGATAATTTGAAGTCCATTGAATTTTTTCCTTTTGACTTTGTTGTTAAGGATCTGAAAACGCGGAAACCGCTGGTGCACGGTCGAACGAACAATGGACACTAGGAGTGGCCTGTCTCATATCCCCAAGCTCACATGACTGCCACATCCACTCCTCTCACTACTTGGCATCAACGTCTTGGTCATCCTCACTCTAGGGTTCTTAGGTTTATTTTAAATAAATTCTCGCTACCGTTTCATGAGCAAGACAGACTCTCTTATTGTAATTCTTGCTTATCTAATAAAGTCAATCGACATCCCTTTATCCGATTATCTTTGTGTAGCTCTAAACTGCTTCAAATTATTTTTAGTGATTTATGGGTGCCATCAACCGTCTTATCTCTTGACAAAAAGTTGTACTATTGTATTTTTATTGATCAATATACAAAATACACTTGGCTCTACACATCATATCATATCATATATTACTAAAAGCATGAACAAAAAAGTTGAAAGTTGAATTACGGTTTTACCCTTTCTACAAATTAAATTATTATAAAATATTTAAACATTTGATTGTATAAATTTAATTAAATGTTAATGACTTTTAGACTTCCTAAGATTAATTCCTAATTAAATATCTAATTTATTAATATTTATCATCTATAATCTATATGTATATAATAGTTATAATTTTTTTTAAAAAAAATCTTTACCTAAATTTCTTTTCTTTCCCTCTTCTTATAACTTTTTCCTTAACCCCTCTCATGAATAATATAATTGATGTGGATAAAGTATTATCCTTTATGATAAATAACGAAATTTAATAATTTAAAGGGTGCAAATCTACAAAATGGAGACGCACATTGATAATGTCCTCTTGATTATTATTAAAGAATGACTCTAGCTTCACAAATTTAATTCATTAATGCTTAATTACATGATAAGAACTTTAGTTGTTCTTTTTACATGGTTTGCTAACTTTAATTTTTTTTTTTCATATTCTTCATTTATTTATTATTATTTTCTAGTTACTTATTTAACTTTTATAGTCTTAATATTCATAACTCTCATCTTTTCATATTCATAACCTCCAAACATTTAAACTAAAACTTTAAGATATCTTTTGATATTCCTTCTATTCTGTTTATATAAATTCAACTTCTTTATCTCATGAAACCCCTATGAAGATTATTAGGCTATTATTTTTATTCTATAGTAAAAACAGATGATGAAGACTCTTGAATTTTGATAGGATATGAAAGGAGTCGATAAAAACTCAGAGAGTTATGTACTAATTTTGTACTTATATTTTCATCTATTTACATCAATCTTATAAGAATAATGTCTATATTGTATTTTTACTTAAATATTCTGTTTCTTTGTCTTTTTTTCACTCTTTTAGACTTCTTAATTTAGTTTTCTATGAATGTTTTATTGCCGTAAGTCTTGTTTTTTGTAATTGATACATTTATTATTCATTATAATTATATATATATATTAATGAGATTTCAGTCATTCTAACGTATCTATAAAAATTTACATGAAACACACGTGCGAAGCACGTCCTCAGAAACTAGTACTATTAAAAGCATGAACAAAAAAAGTTAAAAATTAAATTACGGTTTTACCCTTTTATAAATTAAATTGTTATAAGTTTAATTAAAATGTTAATGACTTTTAGACTTTGTGAGATTAATTTCTAATTCAATATCTAATTTATTTATATATATCATGTATAACTTATATGTATATAATATCATATATTACTAAAAGCATGAACAAAAAAAAGTTAAAAATTAAATTACGGTTTTACCCTTTTATAAATTAAATTGTTATAAGTTTAATTAAAATGTTAATGACTTTTAGACTTTGTGAGATTAATTTCTAATTCAGTATCTAATTTATTAATATATATCATGTATAACTTATATGTATATAATAATTATAATTTTTTTCCCTCTTCTCGTAACTTTTTCCTTAATTCTCATAAAAAATATAATTTATGTGGATAAAGTAATAATTTAAAGGGTGTAAATCTGCAAAATGGAGACACACATTGATAATGTCCTCTTGATTATTATAGAATGACTCTAGCTTCACAAGTTTAAATTCATTGATGCTTACTAACGTGGTAAGAACTTTACTTGCATGGTTTGCTAACTTTAATTTTCTTTTTCCTATTCTTCATTTATTTATTATTATTTTTTAATTACTTATTCAACTTTTATACTCTTAATATCCATAAATATCATTTTTTCATATTCATAACCTCCAAATATTTGAACTAAAACATTAAGATGCCTTTTGATGTTCCTTCTATTCTATCTACATAAATTCAACTTTTTTATCTCATGAAATTCGTACCAAGATTATTAGGCTATTATTTTTATTTTATAGTTAAAGTAGATGAAGAAGATTCTTGAATTTTGATAGGATATGGAAGGAGCCGATAAGAACTCAGAGAGTTATGTACTAATTTTGTACTTATTTTTTCGTCTATATATACATCAGTCTTATAAGAATAATGTCTACATCGTAACTTTTCTTAAATCTGTTTCTTTTTGCCTTTTTTTTCTCTATTAGACTTCTTAATTTAGTTTTCTATGAATATTTTATTACCGTAAGCCTTTATTCTTATTTTGTAATTGTTGTTTCTTATTATTTATTGCAATTTACATATATATATTTCCATAAAGTTTTAGTCATTCTAACATATCTATAAAAGTTCACATGAAATATACGTGCGAAGCACGTGCTTGGAAACTGGTATATTATAAATGGGAAGCTCCAACCTTCAAAGTTGGATTATCATTTTGCCCCTCCACTAGATCAAAATAAATTAATTTAATTTTTAAATATTAATATTTAATTACATAATGGTAGAATATGAGTCCAACAACTACACTTTAATTTTTTAATCATGACATTATAATTATAATTATTAGTTTAAATTAAATTAGAGTAACTCTTTGAATTTTGTGATTCTTTGAATTTTAAAATTGATTTGGTATGCAACCGATATTTTTATGTAATTATGTATTATTTTGCATTGTTATGAAAAAATTTTCTTTGTTTTTGTGTTATTTTACTTTTAAGTGCTATTTAATTAAAAAAACTTCTATTAATACATGATGAGTTTGATAATACATGAATAGTTTATGCAAAATATGCTTTTGTTTAAATAGAAGTAATTTAAATAAATACATAATAGTGATGTTAGGAGAAAATAATAATATTTTAATATAACTCTTAATATATACATATATTATTTATTATATATTTTTATTAATTATATAGAAGAGCCATGGTAGGACGACCATGACTATGAAGAGTTGTACAATGAGAAAAACCAATTGTACTATGTACTTAACCTTATCTTATTGCCTCACCAAAAGCCTTTAACAGGTGTAATAATGTAGGCCTTTTCTCTTTATATCATTACAAATTTACTATCTATTATAAATTTTAATTTCTCAACAATTATTAACTTCATTCATATATTGTGCACTCCATTTATTTTTCAATCTTCAATATTTTTTTTTTACATGCCCTATATTTAGTCTTCAAAATATAAAATCAAGTTAGCTTTTACAACAGCACAATTTTAAAAATGTTTTTAACTATAGAATTTATCTTTTTGGCAATTTTAGAACTCAAATTTTAAAATAAAAAAGAAATTTAAACATTAGAACGCAAATTTGATAAATTATCGATTAATTCTACATATTACTATCTTCTTGTCTCATATAAGAAGGGGGATTTATTTCTTTTAAAGTAAATTATCTTGTTTTCGAAATATTAGTAAATTTCATGAACATATTATATGACAAATTTAAATTTCAAAATTATTTTATGTGTAGCTGTAATTCATAAAAAGAAGAAGATTATTAAAAGATTTATCAATTGAATCAAGACAGAAAACATACAAACATAACTTACGCTTTGAAACTACATGCAATATCTTTCAGTAGAGACATAAATGACACAAATATTTTAAGTATGAATCATATCACCATGATTAAAAAAAAAAGTAAAACAAATTTTTATTATACTAAAAAGGTAAAATTTTTATTACAAAAAATATTTTTATCTTTAAGATAGACAAAATAAATGTAATTTTATCCGATTTTTTGTTATTTTGCTATAAAAAAATTAATTGAAAGGAACTGTAGTTGTGCAATTGGATATAGAGTTTTTAATATTTTTTAATAAAATAAATTTTTGACTTGACTTTATATATTTATAGTCCATTAAACTTGTCACTAAATTTTATTTTGATATACAAACTACGACTTGTTTCGATGGAATACCTAAACACTTCACACATTTTTTATTCAAATTTTGAAAACAAAACTTTGTGTGCACGATTATAAATGCTTATTAGATAGTTATAATAACCACATAAACATGTCATCATAGTTAAATATATCTACATCCACCAAATTAGAACATGCTTGAGGTTTACCCTTTTTTTATATGAGTCGAATACATAAAATTAAAGAAGATGACATATTTTTTATCCAACATATATTGTAATTTAATTTAATGTTAATGTCTAACATGATGTTAAAATGAACATTAGATTACATATTCTTCTAATATTAGTCGAGATATATATATATTCGTGGGACTCACGTGCAAAGCACGTGTCGGGAACTAGTATTATTATAAGTGGGAAGCTCCTAACATTAAAGTTAGATTACCATTTTTCCCTTAAAATAAAATACAATTTAATTAAATATCTAACTACTACTTAAATAGTATATAGTTATCATTATTTTAAAAACTTTTTCCATTAAAAGATTACATCAATTCTTTACATTATCAATTAATTATGTCCAGAATTGAGAGAAGATAGGAAGTTTGAAAAAATAATTTAATATAGACCGAATTCATTGGATTGTATAAATTAAATAGTAATTGTTCTTTGGCAATTAAAACGTTACCAAGAATTACTGAATAAATGTTTGCATTTTGAATAGGCACTACTATATAGAATAAAAATTGAATATGAAGGGTCAATCCCCACTATTACACAGGAATCAGTTTCGAAATTAAAGTTGAATTTTAAAGATCATTATCTAATACTATTTAAGATCAACAGATTGGATGAAGGAAATCGCGTAATTCAACATGGAGAAGAAAAGAGAGTTGAAAGCTGCAAATGAGGGAAACAAAAAAAATGTTGGAAGCTGCTAATCAAGAGAAGAAACAGATGTAGCGGAAAAAAAGAAAAGTAGATTAAATACAGTCTTTACGTTAATATGTTTGACGCCAAGAATAAGAAAGTTACTATTTGTTATTTATTCATCAGAATGTGAAAACTTGCTTTGCAATATATATCCTCTAACTCCTCAAACTTGCTTTCTTTTTTCCATTTTCATCAACTCGGTATAACTGTAGACTTTAAATTTAGTTATCATCGTGAGCCTTTGGGATAGTAAATATGAATTCAAATTTGTCATTCTTCTTCTTTCTTCTGCTTATGTATTTTAATGTCATGTGTCTCTTAATAATTTTGAACTTCCTTTTAAGTGATTTTCTAAAAATTCTTTTCGGATATTATTTGCCCTTAAATTGCAAAAGATTTGTTTAGAAGATACAAATGTGATTGGACATTTTTGTTAACACATTTTTTTGATGAATTGAGTAATAATATTCTCTTTTCTTCTTTTTGAGTAAAGAATGATAATAAAATTCAACAATCTTCTTGAGAACTTGCAAATCATAAATATACAAAATAGAAGTTTGTATCATAGATGACTTGCTTTATGGGTTACAAAAAGGTTTTTATCGGTCAATAATGAGTATAATATCTACGCTTTCAATTTTATAATGTGAAAAAGTATTAATTATAGATCAATTCTTTTTAATTATTAAAACTTACTTTTAGTAATTAAAATATATTGATTCCTCTCATATAATAGTTTGTTTATTTTTCATGAAACATAAAAAATATCAAACCTGATACAAGATTTTTATGTTATATTTTGTGAAGAGATATATATCTTATGTCAAACTTACATACAAAAGAACTTAGCTTTGAACTTAACGATTATTTTATGTGTGCTCCACTATGATATATTTATTTCTATAAATTAATTTTTAATGTCAATTAAAGGAAAAACGTGCAATGCACGTTCCCAGAATTAGTACATATATAAGAGAAGGGGAGATTATAAGAATCTTAAGATGTTCTCATGCATAGTGCATTGTAGTTTTTGGTGTTCTAATATTTTAAAGTACTCGAAAATATCAATTTCCATATTTTGCTATTTTATTTTTATTTTTCATAGTATCATGTAAAAATTGATGTATGACGGAAAAGGTATATTTGCACATTCCCTCTTCTTCTTTTGTTGCAAAAGTTCATATGACTTAGGTGAACTCTCTTTTTGGCTCCATTCACACTTTCTACACAACTTTTACCATCACCAAATTTATCATTTTCTGAACGATTACCAATCTTCTTCACACAAGAAACACCTTACCAACCATTGATGTGGCTATAACCATGTGAACATATAAAGGAACAAAAACTAGAAAGAAAAAAAAACAAATGAAGGAACATCTCTAACACGGGAAGCTAAATGAAATCTTGGATTCCATGATGTAAATCTCCTACTCGCTCCGAAACTTTTACCTTCATTTGCACTACGGGATCAAGCAAAAATGGGATGACCAATTGAATATCATATATCTATACACAGTATCGGAAATATTGGGTTCAGATGAAATCGGTGCATTCACCACTTACTTTAAGACAGTTTTAATGCATTCATTGGTATTTGCACCAGAGAACTCTAGGTGAATCTGTTCTCTAGAAAAGTTATCTGGACATTTTGTGCAGCCTTTTCAAATAAAATCAACATTACTACATCTCTTATTGCAAGCTTCATTTCAGCTGCAACATACAGAAGTTAAACAACTCTAATTACTCAAATACAGAAAAAGGAAAATGAAAACAAGGTTGTTTATGTTATGCAGCTACAGAGTTCAGATTCCAACATAATGACATCAAATCGTAGCAGTTCAAAACTAAGATTTATCATCTTTGTGCAGCAAGTTTCAACAGAGATTCCGAAGGATCGTTGAAAACAGAAACCTTTAGTTCATTTGCATTGACAAGCTGAAAAACACAGACCTGTTCCTTAAGATTGTTATCACTCACAAACTGTTTCCATCCTCCACAGAAAGCATGATATCCATTTTGTGTTATACAATTCACTTTCCACCCTTTTCCTTCTGAATTACGGAGGACAGCTGCTCTCTTATTGTCTGATGTAGAAAGTTGTTCACAGAAGGATCTTGGAACATACTGCGTTAGAAATATTAATTATTTGGTTTACATACATTTTACACATTTAGTATCTTACCAGTCACATAAACTTGTTTTAGTTCAAGAAAACACGTACTAGGAAACAGGACATTGTAGCCTTTCAAGCATTTCACAAATTGAGGAATATTTGGAGTAAGATCTGTGAGAAGGTCTCTTCTTTCTCAAGTGCAGATCTTTTTCTTGGAGTTGCATGTTCTAAGGAAACACAACATAGTAGTCCATCACATGTTAAGATAGGTCTTCTGCAAATGAAATTTTGGTTGATGAAAGTCTAAATTTGATCACTATTACTGCATTTTATGCCAACTTTCAACAACAGCTAAAAGAGAATTGGAAAGGTATGAGTTAAATCATCATACCTGTGTCGCTTTCACCGTTAGCAAGAGTCTGTTCAGGAAATTTTGAAGTGTAAGGGTATTTTTCTGGCCTTTTACACTGCTGCCTCTATCATATATTGAAGCTTGTTGATTTTTGATCATGTCTGTTGACTTCACTTGTCTTTCCAGTCCGTTGTTGCTGAAAATTCTTGTTGTGCAATTGCAGACTGCCATTGTACCTAAACACGAGATATTTCCCATTTTTGTAGTTGGTTATTTTTCTGAAATTTCTTCCAACCTTTTGTATATAAGCACAAGCCCTCTTCCATCACATTATAGTTTCACATTCCAAGTGCCTCCAGAAAGACACTTTCTAGTGGCTTTATCAGGTGATTCTTCTGATATATATGCCTAAGAAAATTGGCTCATTAGCTTGTAAATGATGAACAGAAGCAGAATATTACCAGCTCACTAGTGAACGTAGGATGAAACCTCTCGACAAAGACTGCTCTTTTATGTATCTTCAGTAAGGCTTTTTCCATATCACATTAGCAGTTGCACTTGTGTTAAACACCAAATCTTTAAGGCTAGATCTAATTCACCTATATAGGATGAACAGACAAAAACATAAACAGTTCAGTGTTTTGCAAGTGAAGTCATGATCATTTAAAGTTCTCCAACCAAGCTTAGCAATTGTCACACAAGTTAACCCGATAATGGTTTGACATTCAAATGTAATTAAACTAATCTTCAGTCCCAAAAAAATTGCCCCAAGGCTCGTTTTGTCAGCGAACCAAACTTTTTCAAAACCCTTCAGAACTTGTAGTCTTATACATTTATATGACTACAAGATCGATCGTGTTGAGATATACAAGTATGTCATTTTTTTCTTCCTCCTCCACAGCCGATTTTGAACCTCCAACTCGATTGTCCTCTTTAGCGATGATCATACAATCCATGCTCGACAGATTCTACCATAGCTGGACGGTTAATGATTTTGCTTGTCTATCTGCAATTTATCAAGTTAGCTCTCAATAAGATGCAGATAAATTTTCAAACTTGCAATATTTTGTTGGATAAAAAAACTAGCCGGTCTTGCAATTGGTTTTATTTGAAGATATTACCAAATATTATCATCATGTTTGTATCTAAATTTATTTAATTATATTAAAGGAAAATCATATGAAGCAATATGCCAAAAAAGACAAAAATATGTAGAAGAAGAAAGAAAAAGATAAGAATGTATGCTTTATAAAAAGAAAAAGAAACAATGTAGTACTTGCCAAGACAGAGAAAAAAAAAATATATCGTTCCTCTCCTAATATTTTGTTATCATTCATAATTAAACAAACTATAGCTATAGAGTCCTATTTGAGGCGTAATGTTTGCTATTTTCAAACTTTTCCTAAAATATGTCAATTATGTTTATAGCAATTCAATAAACATGAGAAGCAGACCGAAAAAACTTATCCGCACCGGATGTTTACACTAAGTTAATGCAATACGTGATTTAATAAAGTAAAACACATATAAATTAATTATGGTTAAGTAGAATGAACTATTAATTTAAAAACATGGCATATATGTATTGACTTGATGTAAACAACTAGTGCGGCTAAATTTTACGCCAAAATTACTTTATATGATTTAGCGGACAAACTAAATAGCATAACCGTAAGATCAAATTAAAACTTTACGTTTGAAGCTCCCACTTTTAGTATGGCATGATGAGTAAGTTCAAATAAAAACTTCATCAATTCTTTTATAAGAACAATAGGACTTACTAAAGCAATCTTAATTATTTCATCAACAAACAACGATAATTGAAGTCTTGAATACAAACAATAATATTTATAGTCTTCAGAATTTGTCAACATGAAACAATACTTAAGGCAATAAACATTAAAATGTTATGGTAAATAGTAATAAACTATCCCTTTTATTTATTATTGTGATGGGAATTTGATCCTTCTTGCAGAACACGAACTTGTAAGAACGAGATTTTGCCACATTGTTCTCTCACAAATTCACAGATGAACCTGTCATTTTTCTCCACAAGGTTCCACCGACATATACTGCGCCATCCGCCTATCAACCATATTCTGCCGTCTTTTCAATATTTGACTTTTGTCTCAAATTCTCTGCCAGCAGAGTCGCGAATGATCATACTTGGAGGGAGTTCAAGTTTGTAGTCTCTCACCACATCAATTGGAACATACTATAATTAAGAACAAAGACTTTGTTAAATTAGAATGTTGCGTACAATCATTCTCAAGATCAATATATAATAATAGGCTTTATTACCAGTTGATTTCTCCTTTTTGCTACTGTCTTTGCTACAAAGTACGAATTTTTTGGCCGAGTTGCGCGTCCACTTTTGAATATATCTGTACCATGTCGGTCGACCATATTCCTGACCTTGCAAGTAATGGCTTTTCTGCGTCCAGCTAAATCAAGAAAGTTATGATCAGATTCACAAATACAAATCTCATGAATACTCACAAATACTCTATTCCTTTCATTTTATGTGCTGATACTTTATTGAACATGAACTTTATGAAGGAAAAAAACACTTTCGACAATAAACCAAAAGTTTTATTATAAAATGACATTTGAATATATTCTCTCTGATATTCAATAAAAACTAACAAAATGGGCCCTAGGCTAGTTTTATCAATGAACCAAACAACCAAACCCATATTAAAACTTATAGTCTTAAACATTTCATAACATTTATAAGATTAAGACTATAAAGTCATGTCCAAATATACAAACACATCATATAAAATGAATAAGATGAGTAGAACAAAATATTTAATAATTGTACGTACGTACCTTTTGAACCTGACCTCCTTTTCTTGAATGTTTGAGTCATTTCATTCTCTTCTTCATCTTCTTCCTCCTCAGCTTCATCCTCTACTTCCTCCATAGTTTCTTTCTCCTCATCATCTTCTTCCTCTTCCTTTTCCACCTCTTCTTTATCGTTACTTTCTTCTTCTTCTATCATATAGTTATCAGCATTATCATCATCAGATGAATTATCGTTATTATCTCTAATCCTGTTCTTTTCTTTTTGCTCTACACTCTTTCGATGTTCAACATACACTTCCTTTTTCTTTTCACATTTAGCTCCTTCTTTTACACATCCGCTCATTCCAAGTAATTTGAAGTCAAATGTTTCATTTCCATCATAATCAAATATCATAAAGTCTCCATACTCTAGAGTGTTGTGATCCTCAACAAATTTCTCCCATCCATATTGAAAATACAAATCTCTTTCTATTTTGATCACTCCCATAGGCCACATATTATTAAATCGATCCCTAAGAAAAACATTCCTAGTAACTTTCCATTCTTGTAGGTTGCATAACTTGTGGGAATTTTCTGTGAAGAAATTTTTTTTTTTGAACAAAAGGTAAAAGAACATTAATTTATTTAAATCAGCTGATTATATCATAAAAATAATTAATATCGAAAGAAAAAATATTTTAAATAAACTCAAAGTTTGGACATTTAATGTTAGAAATATTCAACAATGTGGGTATTTGAGAAACTACAACATAGAATGTAAGGCATTCTCATAGTTCTATTGCAAAATTACTACTATCAACACAAGTAATATGATCATTTGGAAATGATAGATACAATTTTATGACATCAATTGATTGAATAATTAATCATACACAATGCCAGTATAGATCTAGAAAATTCTAACATATATAAGTACTACAATATAATAATTACTTGCACCACACAAAAACATCTATCTTTTAAATTGTCCTCCCCTTATTCATAGCCCAATCTTCAAAAGGTGTTTGCTTAAAAAAAGTTTTAAAAAATTGAGTCAAGCAAAAACCATAAATCAAACTTATACAAGACAATATTCACATAGAAAACGAATTAATGAGAGGGAAAGTAAAACTTAAAACAATTGTAAAGGGTCATGATTTCTAAGTTTTGCAGATCTAAAATTTCACCAAGGCCTTTAAATTCTCATATCTGTTGCCCACATTTCCAAAAGAAGAAGAAAAAAAATGAAGAAACTTACCATTCGTTTTGCACTGGATTCAGGATTGAAAATCCTGAAAAAACCCTTTTCCATTTTAGCTTTTATCGTCAAACTATAAAAGAATGGAAGAATACGCCGCACAACTTAAACCCTAAACGGCTTTAATGTTAAAAGAGTGTCAAATACTCATGAGCGTGTATCATATCATATTATATTATAAGTGGGAAGATTCAAAGCTCAAAGTTGAATTACCATTTTACCCTTATATTAAAATAATTAAACAAATATTATAAAATATAATTAAATATTTAATAAATAACTCATTTAGATTGGTGCATGAATCAAATTCACACTAATAATTAATTACTCTATTGTAAAAATAAGGAGTATTTGAAAAGTTTTTCCATTAGACAAATTTGATATGGACTAAAACCATTGAACTAATTTAATGCAAATTCATTATCTACTCAAAGGTCATCATAACAACTTCTATAAATTATCTAGCATGATCTTCATGTAAATGACAAGAGGAGGATGAGAGATTATCATGAAAAAATGAACTTTGCAAATCATTTTGTCTGTGCAGTAATTATTTTTTTGTTTTTATCCGCTCCTTTTTGTCCGTCCTAAGTATTATACATTTATTTAATAAATAACTCATTTAGATTGGTGCATGAATCAAATTCACATTAATAATTAATTACTCTATTGTAAAAATAAGGAGTATTTGAAAAGTTTTTCCATTAGACAAATTTGATATGGACTAAAACCATTGAACTAATTAAATGCAAATTAATTATCTACTCAAAGGTCATCATAGCAACTTCTATAAATTATCTAGCATGATCTTCATGTAAATGACAAGAGGAGGATGAGAGATTATCATGCAAAAATGAACTTTGCAAATCATTTTGTCTGTGCAGTAATTATTTTTTTGTTTTTATCCGCTCCTTTTTGTCCGTCCTAAGTATTATATTTTTCCTTTTTATATATGTTGATGTACTTTCTTATGATTTTTTTTATTATTATTAGAATATTTTGTGTCCTACATGAAGAAAATAGTAATATACAATTCATGTTCTACTATGTATCTTAATCATTGATGAAATTAATATTAATGAAAGATTAATCAGTTCATTTGACATGCTTATTTGGCTCTCGATAGAGTGTTCTACTTTAGTATAAATATATTTTTGAAATTATTATTTATGAGTAGTGAGAAAAATGACTAAATGAGAAATCATATATATAATCCATATCCTAAAATAAAATGGCTCACCTAATTGGAGATAAAGAATGGATCATACTTTATATAGTATATATGTGATTTTGAGGTTGTATTTTTATTTTAACTTTTCGTTTATATGTATAATTTATTGATCTTATTAGTCTATTATTTGTTTGTTGGAACATTCATTCCTCAAATTGATCATATATCTAGAATAAGTCATTTTGAAAAGTTTATATTGCTAAATTTATATTAATTATTCAAAGAGTAATGTTATGAAAAAAGGAGTATTATTCTTTTCTCTTCATAAATCATGTGTACAGTACTTTTTAAGGTTAAAAAGAAGACGTATATGTGACATAATGATTAAAATAATTGACATATTAATCATGGTAATGGCTTCAAGTATCATAAATTTGCATATGTACTATATTGACGAAATCTTTTAGCATTTATAAATTTTATGCATCAAACGTCTATCTACTGTGACAATAAGCTATTTATTGTTGATGTAAAATTTTAACTATAGCTGAAAAATTGTCAAACTCCCATCTATAGATTATTGACCCATAAATAGTTAAGTAGTAATTATTTTCCAAACTAGAATGTCTACTTTGCTTTAGAGATATTATTTTATTTATGATAATATGATATTCTTTTGCCTAATTATTGAATATTAATTATTTCTCATTCACATAATTTTTTAAAATTAAAAGTTTAATGTGAAGAGTCATTTTCCACTATTTATGTAAAAACACTTTGAGAATTAAATTTTTAATATGCTTTTTAAGAACCAATTTACTAAGATTATATTATCATAGGAAGGAAATTGTACTATTCAACATGAGAAGAAAAGAGAATGAGAGCAGGATAACAAAAAAATAACTAGATATATCATCTATTTAATGTTCTTCATATTATATTTGTTATTATTTAGCGAATAAAAGATAAATGGTTAAACTACTATTGTTAATTTAAGCATCTTTTTAATTACTTAACTTTTTAGTATATAAAAATTTAATAATAATAATAAGGGACAAACGTGCAAGGCACGTTCTCAGAAACTAGTTAAAAAATAAAAGTGAAGTCAAAGAGATATTCAAAAAAATTCATCCTATGATGGAAAAATATTTTGACACCAAAGTTTTATCACTCTACACTGATGGCGGAGGAGAGTATAAAAGTCTTGACCCGTATCTCTCACTTCCCGGCATTGAACATCTCATCACCTCACCTTATACACCTCAAACGAGTTGCACTTGCAGAACAACGACATCGCCATATTGTCGAAATTGTAAGAACACTCTTACATGATGCATCCCTTCCACCCCAATTTTGGTCTTTCGCGTGTCATCATAATGCCTACCTTATCAACCGTCTGCCCACCTCTCACATGGATAATCATTCTCCATTCCAACTATTACTTGTAAAATCACCTGATTACAGCTCCTGACGAATTTTTGATTGTTTATGTTATCCATGGCTCTATCCATACTCCAAAAACGAACTTGAACCGAGATGTGCAATTTATTTAGAGTGTTTTTCCATTTAAAACTCTATTCTCTAATATTGTCGTAAAATCATCTCATCTAGAATGGGAAAATACCACAATCTTAAATCCTTCAGACCCCACACCTACCTTTACTTTCGTTACTAGTCTGCCCCATCCCTTAAACATAGACCCGCACGCGTAGACTACCGATCAATGCCTTCTTCTTCCCCAACAGAGTTACAGGCCAACTCGAGATCTCAATCCTACTCCGAAAGTGAATCAGCGGCGGAAGAAACTTCACCTCCTGCAATATCATTGTCTCCAGGTAAATTTCTATCTCCCTCAACTTCTACACTTCCTACTTTCCAGGAACTGTCTTCTCCCTGTACTTCCCAACGCACTACACCACCATACTTCCCTCTACGTTCACCAACCCACATACCTCTGAACACACATAGCAGCTCGCTTCCTCTCCTTGTTTATCACCACAGAAACACCATTCCACCAACACCCATGGACCCTCGACTAGCCTGCCCTATTTTTGAGTCAGATATTGCTCCTTCACTGCCTCATTGTCCATATCCCCCTACCCGTGCTTTCACGCGATCCCAAAACAACATCACTAACCCCAAACAAATTGTTGATTACCTAGCCAAACTGAACCCCATCATCACACCTATTACTGCCAAACAAGCTCAAAAACATCCCCAGTGGCGACATGCAATGAAACATGAACTTGATGTTTTAATTAAAAATCAGACATGAGAACTTGTTCCTCCTGGCCCAACCAAAAATATTGTCTCTTGCAAGTGGCTTTTCAGGATAAAAAGGAAAGTATATGGGTCTGTTGATAGATACAAAGCACGGCTAGTTGCAAAAGGCTTCACTCAAAGGCCGGGCATTGACTTCCATGCGACCTTCAGCCTGGTTGTCAAGCCTACCATAGTTCAGATTATCCTCTCTGTGGCACTTCGCCATAATTGGCATCTCCGTTAGCTTCATGTTAAAAATGCATTCCTCAAGGGGAACCTGGAAGAGGAGGTGTACATGGCACAACCTCCCGGGTTCCTTTGTGATGACAATCCAACTCATATATGTCGACTGTGCAAGGCGATCTATGGATTGAAACAATCCCCTCGGGCGTGGTACAATGCCCTCACGGGTTACCTTTCATCTATAGGCTTTGTTAAGACGAAATCAGATACTTCGCTACTCGTCAGACAAGGTCTAGGTGACATAATGTTCGTCTGTCTATGTCGATGATATTATTGTCACTGGCAGCAACACTTTCAGTGTCGATCAGGTTATTGCTTCACTTTCTTCTCAATTCTCTATTAAGGATTTGGGAAATCTTCACTACTTTTTGGTTGTTGAAGTTATACGCAGCTCTGATGGCTTTATTCTCACCCAATCGAATTATGTGAACGAGATTTTGAATGATGAGCTAATGACCCATTGCAAAAGTGTCCACACACCAATGAGTGCATCTGAGCTACTCACATTGTCTGATGGCACTCACTTGACTGATGCAACACACTATCGTCGGGTCTTAGGCAGGCTTCAGTACTTGTCTTTTATTAGACCAGACATCGCCTATGCGGTGAATAAGTTATCCCAATATATGAAAGCACCATCAAAACTTCATTGGAAAGCTGTGAAGTGTGTTCTCCGTTACTTGCGTGGAACTATCCAGCTGGCCTCTGTGTAACCTCCATTGAGGACTTCAATCTGCATGTATACTATGATGCAGATTGGGGTGGGGATATCTCTGACAGAATTTCCACATACGGGTACATCCTATTCCTTGGTACCAATCCGATCAGTTGGTCCTCGAAGAAGCAAAATATTGTCTCTCGCTCCTCCATTGAATCTGAGTATAGGGCAGTGGCTAATGCTCTTTCAGTAACCTTGTGGATGACCAATCTTGTCACTGAGCTGCGCTTTCCAGTGCACCAATTGCCTACCATTTACTGTGACAATCTTGGAGCCACATTCCTGAGCAAAAATCCTGTCTTTCATAGCCGTGTGAAGCATGCTGCAGTTGATTTTCACTTTGTTTGCCACCATGTAGAAATAAAGAAGGTTCAGGTTTTTCATGTCCATGGTGCTGATCAAATCGCTGACACTCTCACCAAGGCACTGCATAAACCTGCTTTCCAGCAAAATCTATTTAAGTTAGGCTTAGTGACCCATCGTCTAACTTGAGGGGGCGTATTGGCACTGAACGACTCAGCCTTGTTAGCTACTGTTAGTTCAGTTTAGTTGGGATAGCTACTGTTAGTTCAGTTTAGTTAGGATACTGCAGCAGTCATTATTTATTTATATTACGTTATTAGCGTTTGTTTAGGAGTCTTCTTATTCTCTCTGTAATTCTATTTAATACTCGTTTGAGTTCATTAATAAAGTATCGTCTTTCAGAACTTACTCAGTGTTTATAACGTCATGAGCCATCCAATCCAACCTCAAGGTTATAAATCGGTTCATGGAGGGGACGAGATGGGACAGGTCGAGCAATTGGGCCTGGTACGGGACCAGACTAGGCCAATTGGAAATACATTAGTCCTGGATTTGTCCACAAAATACAATTTGTGCTAGTGCCTCCTAGAGCCCTGATGACAACAATTGATCTTTTGTAGCAGCTATCCAAATCAATTAAAGGATTTTTGGCAGGATCTTTGTTACATCAAGTGACTGCTAAAATACGCAGAAAGGGATCTAAGAAACAAAGAACAAGTGATCAACTGAATAACGTATACAGAAAGTATTGAGATCTTAGAGTCCACTTCCCTGCTTCTATGTTTTTACATTTGCTCTGATAAGTTCAACGAAACATGAAGGTAAAACACATTTTGAGCTGCGGTTTAACAATCATCATACATAAGTAAGAGCAAGAAGTGCAATAAGGGTATACTATCCATCTTGGTAAAACTTGAGCAGAGTGACTCTGTCTTCTGTTTCTTATGATATTAGCATTCCTTTTTGGCAACACGGCGACTTCACAACAGATTCTTCAAACATGTGTGTTCCTACAGCATTTTGCTTAGTTTACTGGTGCATAATGACTTCCTTCTCAGATGGCCTTAATGCACATATCTTTATTTCGTAATTAGTTGTACAAGCTGACAGCCCATCCCAACAATTAGGTGTTGCTAATGCAGCATCTGAGTTGACATCAGTATGTATTGCAGCACCACTTGTACCATTGTTATTACTAGTTGTATAAGAAATACCAATATAATTTCTGCACTTTCGACACAAGAGTTTAGTGTGTCGTTGAAAGAAACCCCACGAGTTTTTGGACCTGAAATAGGGTGAGCATCTAAGTTTACTTATCTGAGTAAATCTGCTCTCATCAATGCATAGAAATGAGAGAACCCCTCTCCTCATTGTTTTTCCATATTTTGACCCAATAACTGTCGTATTGCGATTGCAAGAGTTGAGGTTCAATTCATATCCACAGGATCCGCAACTGCAACAAATTAAACACATTGTAATTACAATCACAATAGTACCCGACTACTCTCTTTTTCTTTGGCCGAAAATTGAATAAGGAATTTTTTTTATCGCTAATTAGAATCGAAAAATTCAACGAATAGTATAGAAGGAAAAAGAGAAAGTACCTGTAAGTGACGTCTCTTTGAGCAGCATTGGTTTGAAGATGAGAGGAAAATGGAATATTAATGTCGTGAGGCTGAGGTGATGAGCAGCTCAACAAATCTGTCATCTTCAACACAAGCTAAATGCTGAATACTTCTTCTAAGGTTCATATAATATTATTACTTGTGACAGCTAGCTTCATGCCGCTCCTAACGGTAACTAAGCCTCACAATTTCATATCCTTGTACTATCATTTAAAATAATTTAAATATAATTTTTGTTCTACTTTGATTCCAAATATAACCTTTTAACTATTATATTTTTGATAGAAATGTATCTTTTTTTTTTAATTTTGACAAAAGCTTATGCGGCGAGCTCAAAATCACATGACCTAATCCCAATAGAAGATCCAACCGTTTGTTTAACCCATCTCCTACCCATTCCCTCCTCCTCTTTGAACACACATTACTCTACTGTTAATTAATCCCTCTTATTCTATTTATATTTACTTCCTTGTGTTATTGAATTTTGATTTGAATAATCAACTCTGAATATTGACCCAAGTTAATTCAAAGAATAAAATTTTATAGATTTTTTATTTGGAACCATAATGCTCATAAAGATTCTGAATTTAAAATCGATAACTTTAGCAGATATTATTTCCACATTTTGGAACGGATGGAATTGACGAAATTTCATTTCAACGCTCGAAACTACAGCTAATATCGAAAAATACTTTTAAACAAATTTCGTATTTCAAAATCAAACCTTACAAAATTCTCAACTCTTTACTCAAAGTTCGAAACCAACATTCAAAACTCAATTAGAAATAACTCAAGATCAAAATTGGGAGGGCAAAATGGTAATTTTACAAAAAATTCAAAATGACCAACCGGGTCTTACACCGTCAAAGATTTTGTTAATTTTCAAAGTCTCTGAATGGACCCTCGAGATTCGTTCGAAATTCGATAGATATAAACAAAAATGCTACTCCGCTAAATTTGACATGCATTATTTTGGACTCAATGAAATCGTCGAATTTTCAAAAAAAAATTGTTACAAAAATATCCCCTCGAAACTTCTTTAGGCGTCAAATCCAACTTTTTGCCAAAAATCCCAAATCACCACCTAAGTTTTTGGGATTTTAACCAAATACTTTACTTGATCAAACTTGACGTTCTAAACTCAACGAAACTGACTGATTCACCATCCAACATTTGAATCACAAAATGTTAATCAAGATTAACCATTTCAATATAACTCAACTCAAAAGGTTCAAAATCACTAAAATTTCAACCACTCTCATTAAAAACCCGCACTAACCATTTTTCACCTCTCTTTTCTTTATATTTTGTGTCTTCGCCTCTCTTTTCTTTATACGTGCATTTTCACCTCTCTAATTTTTCTTTTTATTGGTCACCACTTTCTCTATTTACATATTTTTGAGGTATCACGTGAGTGTGTTTGTTGTGTTGCATTTAAGTTTGTATTCGATATTTTTACCTTCTCGTTCTTATATATTTTATTCATCCACTTTTGTATCATTTGTATTCAATCTCTCTTGTATTACTTGTATTCAAATTATTTATATTCATTTGTTCTCGTACTATTTACATTCTTGTTTATATCACTTGTATTCAAAGCTTTAATATCACGTGTACTCAAAGCTCTTGTATATTTACTTTTATATAACTTATGTTCATTTTTTTTAATCACTTATATAAAAAAAAGAGCTAGATAAACTAAACGATTGATACAAATACAACAACAACATGCAAGAAAAAGTCTAATTACATACAACAAATATGTAGCATATGTTTGCTATATTGTGCAACTTTTTCTTGGCATATTAGCCAAATTTGCATCCATATAATAGCCAATTGCTTTCACAAAAATAGATTTTTTTAAAAAAAAATTGAAATCAAATTTTGCACAATTTATCAAATTTCAAATAGCCACGTAAAAATTGACCAAAATTGAAATAAATTTGATATTAATTAAAATGTGTTTCAGATTAATTATTTTAAGTTTCTTCCACTAAAAAAATAAAATCATGAATGGACTAACTATATAAAAAAGTATGTCATAATTACTCCCTCATACCATTTTATCAAATTCGTAAAATTATAAACAGAATAATAATATAGTGGTTTTTATATTCGTTTTAAATATTTTAAATAGTTAATTATTATAATTTATAATATATTTTTTAAATTATTTTGAATTTAAATTTATGATATGATATATAATTAATTAAACTTTTGGAATTCGAATGGTACAATCTAAATAAAAAACATTCATCTTAATTTTTATTTTTTTTAAAAAAATTGATTCATTATAATTCTTAGTTTGTTTGTTTTTAAAAAATGATTCTTTCTTATGATAAAAATATATTTCATTTTAATTTTTCACAGAATATACTTAAAAACATTTTGATATATTTAACATAATTTTAAATCTAAAATTATAAAATTTAAAATATTATTTTACTTTTTAAAACTCAGTGTAAGATTAAATTAGATCATCTTCTTTAATCGTAGAAATTATTAGAGTATTTCTTTTGGGGGGTAAATGTACTCATAAGTGAGAGAACAGATAGAGACGAAATAAAAATTTGATGTACGCCACAACTATCAGAGGGAAATAGAAGTAGTGAAATAACGATAAGTTTGGATTTGAACTAGCTCTTTCGGTGATTATCTAACAGTAGTATAATGATATATATTTATGCGTCTTATAGGTTCACAGTTAATAATATTATAATTTCTGTTAATTTAGTTTTAGGATATACATGATTATTTTTTTAAATAATGAGTAAGGTGACCTACTGGAAACCTGTGGGATATTCATTCAGATATATATGGCTAAGCATGCATTGTGATTCGTGTGGGATGACAGGTTGCGTGCATAGTATCAGCCTTGTTGGCACGTGTCATTCTTCCTGCTGCGTCGACATCTCCACGTGTCAATTGCTTAACACCCATTATCTCCCTATAAATTAGCACCCTAATTTATTGACCACTTACATCATCAGGTGTTTCAACAAACAAGTATATCCTATCCTACTTTGTTTTTATTTAGAGAAAAGAGAGAGAGAGAGAGAGAAATGGCGTCACATCAAGAAGAAAGGTCTGAGCTGGATCGAAGGGCAAAGGAAGGTGAAACTGTAGTTCCTGGTGGTACTGGTGGCAAGAGTCTTGAAGCTCAAGAGCACCTTGCTGAAGGTATTTGTATTTATATTTAATTACCATTTTATATAATATTTTCCTTAAATAAATATTTGTTTTAGGGAGGAGCCGAGGAGGGCAAACGAGGAAGGAGCAGTTGGGAAGTGAAGGGTACCAGGAAATGGGACGGAAGGGAGGTCTAAGCACAGGCGATGAGGCTGGTGGTGAGCGTGCTCAACGTGAAGGCATAGAGATTGACGAGTCAAAGTATAAGACCAAGGGTTAAAATAAGTAGTACCTCTCACTTGTGTTAATAATAAACGCAGCCTCCATCGTCTACTACTTGGGGTCTATGTTAAGAGTCTTTTTAGTCTGTCTTTTGTCTTTATATATGTATGCGTTGCGTCTTTTTCTTCGTCTGTTGTATCCCGTCTTTTAACTTGAATGAAGTTCCAAGTCTTTTTTAGTTGTAATCTCAGTTTATAATTCCTTTTCTTATTTCTATTACACTACACTTACTGTCTATTTAATTTAGTTTTAGGATAGTTTTGTCTTCTGTCACTCCACAGCTTATGTTCCCCTAATATATATAGCGGTAGAATTAGAAAGAAGAAAAGATTATGAATGAGGGTTCGTTTTTAGTTGTTAAACCTAATTATCAACAAACCTTTCCACCATATAGGGAGATACTTTTAACAAAATGCTACTTTGTTCGCTTATGGTTCGATCTGAAATTTGAACCATGTAAAAAAACAAGGCATTTGTAAGTAAATTCACAATTTATTCGAGATACTGGAATCAGACTCCCTCCTGTTTCAAAATAATGTCGAGGGTTCTTTCTGAAACATATTTAGATTTCAGCTTATATGCGCGCTTATAAAATTAAAGAATAATTTTATATATTTTGTATAATTTTAATTTAGAATCATAAAATTTAAGTCCGGTGCTCAGTTAAATAAATGAGGGGAGTAATAATTTGCAGTCTCTTATTTTTTCTTTAAGTTTACCAAATAATAGTGTCAAAAGTCTCGAATTTATGGCATCATAAATTTTCCAACAATTTTTTTTTTAGTGATACAAATCAATATGAATAGGTTTTAGAATTAATCAAAACATATTTTAACTCAATTTTTGAGTTTTGAAAGTGTGTCAATATAAAAAATAATTTAAAATAATTAAGAAATAATTTAAAATAAGTTTGAAATATCTGAGAAGGTTAAAAATAACATAAAATAAATTAAAATTTGAAATAGATTTCACTTACTTTCTATTTTTTGACTTTTAAAAAAGTATGAGTGAACTTCATTTACGGGGTTGAAGCTCAAATTAAATTGGGAGGACATTCATCAATGAAGATGAGAGCGTTCCCTAGCTAAAGAAAATGAGGTTGGCTCAAAAAAGCTTAACGGACATGCAAAAGGTTACAATTTGTAAAAATGAGGAGGTAGTCCAAAATATAGGTTTGGACAAATTGAGGCGGCAATCCAAAAATATAGGTTGAGTCCAAAAGTTTACTCTAGAAAATGTGGAGGGGTATGATGCAGCGGAGACCAAGCAAAAACTAATTTCATTTAACTAAATCAGTATCATATATTGTATTGGTATCATTAAGGCTGATAATTTTTTTTTACTGATACTAACACTATGTTTGGATCATTTTTATTCATTGTATTGTATTGTAACGTTATTATACTTACAAGATTTATTTTGATTGTTATTAAAATGTATTGTATTGTATTGTATTGTTAAATTTCGTTGTTACATGACAATGAAAAACCTCTATTTTATGGAACAATCAATTTGGTGTGTTTCAATTGTTACTTAATTTCTTTTTCCAGTTATATGTTTACATAATATTTCAAAATTTTATCATTTATTTTTAATTATTTAAATCTAGTCAAACCTCCTACCCTAGAATAATTTAGGATATTTTAGTAAATTTATAAATTATAATACAGTATGATACGATCAAAACAAACAATTAATATTAGACAACAACAAACAATACAGTATAGCCAAACATTGTATCTACTATACAATACAATGTAGTAGAGTACAATACAATACATTATGAAACAACGGATAACAATGATCCAAACAAAGTGTAAATCAATATCGTATACTGTATTGATATCATTAAGGCTGATATATAATACTACTAGTTTAGAAGTTAAATTACTTATATGCTTTAGTTTGCAATATTACGCATTTTATATTTTAGTACTTCTAGATACGTTCAAATACATGTATCACGGATACATAGGGTCAAATTTAAGTGTAGTTTATTGTAGATACATTTTATCCAAATGGAGTCTCAACGTATTTGGGATACATAACAAATCTCATTCGTCTCTCGCATATATCACTAGTTAGTTTCCCATGTATCTGGTATCCCGTATATAAGTGAATCACTCAAGATGATATATATCTATTGTGATTCACATGTATCGAAAATACATAGAATCGAATCTCACTCGCCTCCCTCCACAATGTCGCTTGCTCTCTCTGTTTTTATGTAATTGATAGCCAAAAAAATACATGCATATAAGTTTAAAATACATTAAAAAAATCTATTTATTAGTGATAAAATACGTAATATATGTTTTATCGAAAAAATGATTTCGAAAAGCGTTTGTTTTATTAAAGACATTTTCGACATTTTAGGAGTCGCCACTTAATTTTTTAAGGAAAATCAAGAAAACTCATTTCCAAAACAACTTAAACAGAAAAAATCGTTTTGGAAACCTTTAAAAGGGTTCGGGATTCATATTAGTGTCTTAGGAAGGTGTAAGGCACCTAAGACACTCCGCTAACTTGCGATTTTCCGGCAATTAACTTATTTGACTATTTTTTGTTTTAACCTTTGCGAATTGAAGTTGAACTTATTAAAGCTTTATTTAGACAAATTTACAAGTTGAAATTTTTACCGCTTTTAAGGCTTAGTTTTAAATTTAGTAAAATAGAAAAGCGTCTCGGCGGGGTTTGGAGTTTCCAATCCTAGACTAAAAGGTATTCAAAGCAAAAATATAAACAATAGCAAAGAGAGAGAGAGAGAGAGAGAGATTTGGGTCCAAACTCGGGTTCTGTTCGCCTTGACCGAGTTTTGGACCCACCTGTTTTTTGGGTTTCGACCCATTTTCTCTTTCGTACCTGTCCTAATCTAAACATACAAGAATAAATACAAGAAAAGTAAAAATGACGAGGGCTTATGCCCAAAATAAATACAACTTAATAAATAAAATAAAAAATCTTCTAACACGCCTTCCCCAAGCTCCTTCGATCTTCATGGAATTCGAATTTTCGCACGCCTGCTGCCATTCATATTTCTTACACCTATTTAAGGTATAACATCTCTGTATATCAGTGTATACAGGCTGTATATCAGCCTGTTTTTCAACTTCCGATAGTTGAAAGTTCCCTTTTAGCAGCATATCTTCATTTCTACAAACCCAGATTTCGAACTCAGATTTCCTGTGCATTTTCGACCTGTATATCAGTGTATACACTGTGTATATAGCTGGTATACAGCTTTCTGCAACACTTGTAAACCAATTTTTACAGCACCATATTTGCTGTTTTCAGACTGCAGATTGGTCTTAAGATCTCTAGACTGGAAATGGCTGACTCAAGGATCTGCAACTCGGAGAAATGCGAGGATGGAGTCCCAAAGTAGACTCGAATCGATGTTACATGCAAATAAAATGATCACAAGGATTAGTATACGAAACTATAGAACAAATAAGGGATTTTGAATTGAACCCAAATATCCAACTCTAAAGGAAAACCAAATGAACCAAGTTAAAGTGACAAAATTAATGAGCAAATACGATACTAAGTGATGGCACATGTATATATACTTGTTGACACATAATCTTCCGGGGAAGCATAGCCGTTAACCAATGATATACCCAAAATATTGAGGGAGAAAACATATTGCAGAATCAGCCAATAACACACCGCATACTTTAGCATAACCAGCTCTATTTAATGAAATCTAATGACGTTAATTTATCATATCAAAAGAAAATGTTGAAGGCTATAGTGAACATGCTCATTTAAAGCAAAAGAAACAAAATGGCAGGGACTTTGTTAAGTCATTTTAAAATGAAGTGAAGTATAAATATGCATAATCAAAGCCACGTGACCCATTTCTAAAACTGATATGCTGCACGTAAACATAAGTATTCACGAGAAAATATAGAATGCAAAGAGAAGAGCATGGTTAAACAGAGACATAACGCGAGAATGAAGCAGGATCGAGAAATAAACACAGTTTAAAACCATTTCGCATTCTTCAGGAGACCACTATAAACGACAAGGAATTTTCAATTAGAAATTGGACGAAACAAGGGTGAAACAGACAACAACAAGGCTCAGGTCTAGGTTGAAGAACAATTTTAACCAAACCAAATTTATACAAACTTGCAAAATGATTTAAAATTACTCAGCCTTTAAGCATTGGAATATCAAAATACGAACATGAGATTCGAACTAGCGACAAACCAATACTGTTTGGTCTTCGCTAACAACTATACATTGGACAAAAGCAAAATGAGCAGCGAGGAGACACACTTTGAATCTCAAATTAAAGAAAGAGCACACTCTGAATCGCAAAAATTTAAGCATAACTATCATAACAAGGACATCCATCACACCTCGGCAATAGGAACATATATCAATACGACGACTAAAAATCCGGATAAAATTTTATTTAAACAAGTAACCAAAGAAAAAGTGGGTTACGAACGCAAAAACGAAAACGAATTCAGCAAACATCCCCAATGATATCAACCCATCAACAACAGCACAATCGGGTTCTCACCCTCAAACCATCACACCGAAACCAAGAAAAGAAGGAAATTTCATGAAAGGGGTGTTTACCTGTCGAGGAGCAGCGACGGGGACGACGAGCAGAGCGGCTATTCCACACTCGAACGACAACTCGAACCCCCAAACGACGAGATGGAAGCTGCTGGGTCAGTTAGCTCGCCAATCTGTTAACTTTTGTGCTCGTTGCGACCTTGGAAAACTCTCTCTTCTTCCGAGACGAACAAGAGGAAAACCAAAGGAAAAATCTCGATGGTTCTCCCACAACAGACGGAAAAAATGTTTTCCCAAAGAAGAATCGTCCAACCAAATTTCTTCCTCCCGAAACTCTCTAAAAATAAAATGTTCAACCCTCAAAATTCCAACACTCAAAGTTTTTAACCAAAAAAAAACGTCCAACCCAAGTTCTGCCTTTTCGAATTTTTTCCGATAAAAATCTCTAACCCAAAAAGTTCTCCCTCTCTGAAATTTTTTCAACCAAGAAATTGCCAACAACAGCCAACATTTTTCTCCTTCAAAAATCTCCAACCAAAATCGCTAACCTAAAATTTTCAACCCAAAAATCCAACACCCGTTTTGAAGAGAGGTGGGGGTTTATATAGAAGGAGAGTTTAGGGCTTCGGTTCGAGGGCGGGATTTCAGGCCTATTTCGAATTTTGAAATTCGAAAAATCTCTCCAAAAGCTGAAGAATCGCGGAAAAAGGGGAGGTGGAGGGACGAGATCATTTCACCGTCCTTGCGAGCTACGTGGCGCGATCTTGGCGTGGCAAGGACTAAGCACGTCTGGCAGAGCTGAAATCCAGCCTGCCCTTGCTGCTGCGACGCGTACGAGCTGCAGAGAAAAGTGACTCCAAAGAGCCGTTGTGCAGCTCGCGCGTGGGAGAGAGGAGGAACGCAGAGGAGAGAGACGCGGGGTTTCTGGGAATTGCTGCGTTTTCTGGGTTCGTCTGCGTTTTCTGGGTTTTTGTCTGAAGAAACGTGGGGGGAAGGGAGATGAGAGAGCAGGGAGAGAGCGTGGGGGAGACGCGCGGGGGAAGGGTCGCGTCTGGGGTGGGATTTTCCGTTTATGGGAGCTGTCGCGTCTGCTGGCTTTTCTGGTTTTTCCTGGGGAGCTTCTGTTGTGGGAAATGGCGTGGGTGAGGGGAAGAAGAAAGGGGGGAACGGGTTTGGGTCGGAGCGGGTGTTGGGTCGGGTAAGCATTTAAGGGATTTGGGCCGGTAAAATGTATTGGGTTGGTATTTAATTAAACGAGTGGGCCGCTGGGATTGGAAAAGGAGATGGGCCGCCTGGGAGGTTAATTGGGCCTGGGGGAATTAAAGAGTTAAGGTGGGCTGAAAGTAAAAAAAATGGGCTGGAAATTGAATTAGAGGGGGAATGGGTTAGGGAGTAAGGGGTAAATGAGTTGGATTAAATAAAAAGATAAAATTGGCTAAACCTTAAATAAAATGAATTCGTATTAATTAATCAACGAGCTCCCCTTTTGTTTTAGTAATATAATTATAAAATAGTGATTCAAAGTATAATTATAATTTAAGTTAAACTAGTTTAATAAAGCATTTAAAATGTATATTTTTTGATGGTTTTGAATAATCATGAGATATACGGATTATATACAATAATTATGTAAATATGTATATTACCTAAAAAGTATTCGAAGTGACATAAAATTCATGTATTATATTATTATATTCGTAAAATCTATAAAACTAATAATTTAAATTATTTGGAAAATTTAGGAAGCTCGATAATTAATTTATACCGACGTGGGTCAAAATTGGGTGTCAACAATATATATCTTAAAAGTATAGACGATAACAATAAATATAATGGTAAAATATGTCTTAGTTTTTCCTATCGATAATGCTAGGCCACTTGCACAAATCTAAATTGGTTTTAAATACATATATACAATCCAAATCATATGTTTATTTTAAAATGAAAAATAAGTGAAGTAAGAGTTTAAGTGTTTGTTTGGTACGAAAGAAAATGTTTTTCATGGAAATAAAAATATTTTCTTGAAAATAAGTAAAATTTTGACTTATTTTCTCATGTTTAGTTGGTGAGTAGAAAATATTTTTCGGAAAAATTTTTTAGTGTTTGATTTATGAATGAAAAATGTTTTTACGAAATATTTTTATTTTTACTAGAGTAAAAAATAATGTTTGAAATTGAAAATATTTTTAAAAAACAAACTTAATTTTTTTTTGGGGGGGGGGGGGGGGGCC
>NC_028642.1:39320687-39340031 GCF_001406875.1 Solanum pennellii | reverse complement strand
GGGGACTGGTGGGGTCGAGGATAGAGGTGAAAAAAATAAAATTTTGAAGTTGAAAATATTTTTAAAAGCAAACTCAATTTTATTGTGTGTGTAGGGGGGGGAGGGGGAAGGGTCGAGAATCAAAGTGAAAAAATCTATATATCTATATAAATCTGAATCTAGAATCGATGATGTGGCATGCCTCTTAAGGGCTAAAAAAATATTTTCCTTTTTTATACTTTTTAACCATTTTCAAATTTAAAATATAAAAAAAATCACTTAAATATTGAAGATAGTCACAATTATAGTCATTCAAGTGTAATTATTCTAATGAAAGTTATCTATCTTTTCATTCAATTGTAATTATTCTAATGAAAGTTATCTATTTTTTCATATTTGTATGTTACTACTACTAACTATAAATACTTTAGCATATGTCATACAATGCACAACATTCTGTATTTTTCATTCATAATTTTCTTTCAATCTTTTTCTTTTTATTTGAAACTCTTTTTCCTAAGAATTTTCTTTCTTCTTTTGTCCTTACATTTTGTATTTTTCATTCATAATTTCTTTTTAATTTTTCTTCTTTTTATTTTGCTGCTTTTCATTTGAAACTCTTTTTCTTGTTTCTTTCTTCTTTTTTCCTTTTTTTTAATTGCTTTTTATTTTAGCATTATTAGTGTTGTCTCCACAATTATTATCTTTGTATGTAATTTTGATGATTGATTCTCATAGAATATGTGAGAGAGCAACATGTATGATGTATACGATCTTATTTGTGAAAGGAACTTGTCAGAATCTAGTTTGAAGAATATCAATCATTAGCAATATATCAAATTTGATCTATACGTATTTTTCTTTTGCAAGCTTGTATACAGTTATAATGTGAATTCAAATGTAAAAAATTTTAGTTTTCTAGGATAACTGCTCTGTTTTAAGTTTAGAAATGAAATATTAATTTTACATATTATTATTATTATTATTATTATTATTATTATTATTCACAAACAAAATCTCTCCTTATAAAATTTCTAAATGCTCCCAAAATAAATAACATATTAAAAATATAATTATTTCTTTCAGCACAAAAAAAATGATATATGAATAACAATTAAATCTTAAAGAATATTCTTGAAGCTCTTCATACTTTTTATAATTTTTTTAGTTTTGACAAAGTTTTTCTTCTCTTTGACAGGAGAGATTCTTTAATATAAAAAACTCTTTGTGTAGTGTAAGTCAGTTGATTTTTTTTTATCTTTTTTGTTGAATTTATAGAGACCCAATGGACTTATCATAATGATAGGAGAAAATGATTTTCGAAACATAATTTTGGAGATTTTTGATAAAAATAATTAAAAAGGAAAGGAGAATTGAATTAACTATCCAAAAACGGCTATAACAAACTCGATTATCAAGGAAGGACAAATTATTTCGTCATTAATAAATTGTATTTCGTCACTAAAAATCTTGTGAGACGAAAATTAATTCGTTACTTAGGCATCACTAAATGTGTGTCTCTAAAAGTATACATAGACGATTTAGTGCTTCTTCACTAAAAGTATAATTTTAACTACAAAAAGAAAAATCGTCCCTATATGCTTAAACATTTGTGACAAATTTATTTGTTGTAAAAAGTACCCTTTTTTTTTTTTGTAAATAATAGTATGCTTTGTCACTAAAAATGTTATTCCTACCGACAAAATAATATCATCATTAATTAGTTTACTTCAATCAATGACGAAATCAATTGTCTCTAAAATAATATGTGCTTAATAGTTGAACAAAATCTAATTTCGTCACTATTGACTATATTTTATATATAAAAAATCATATTGTTCTTAACGAGGCATAAATTTATCATTTAAAAATGATTAATTTGCCTATGATATACATATTTGTCCATGTATCTTGCAGCTCTATTTTTTTTAGCCCTTGGCCAAGAGCTCGCACATTATGATTCCTTAGGGAAATCAAACTCACAACCTCGAGTTTGGAAGTGAAGAGTACTTACCATCTGACCAACTCTCTCTTGTCTCTCATTTTTATTTTAATTTTTACTTCATTCACTTCTTTTAAATTTAAATTTTAGAGAAATAATATATTATATGATTATTTATATTCATACACAAATGCATGAATTTACTACCCACAATTCATTCAAATGTAGATTATATTTTAATTAAACTATATATTTTTTCAAAAATATCGCTAAATACATGCATTACGATGCTGTCATTTTATTTACTTATTTTTATAAATTTAAAAATTATTCTGTACAATTATAAATTTATATAAAATTAAACTTTCAATTTTATTAAAAAAATTTAATAATCTGTTCAATTTGATCAGTAAATCAATTGTTTTGAAAAAAACATTGATATCCATAACTATAATACTTCGTCATAATATATTTGAAATCCTAGTTGATTCATTTCTTTTATTTTTTACTTCAATTTTCACACTGATAAAAATAGTTAATAGAAATTCATGAAATATTTCGCAACTTTGAGAAGTCTAAGTTTGTAAGTTGATGTTATCTTTGTATAGTTGATCTACGTACGTATTTGGAATTACTATTATATATGTACATATATATAGACAAAACCAAATAGATAGACTTAGTCTATATAGTTTATCAAACACAAATCAATAGAAACACACACAAAAAAAACACAAAAACTTCAGAAATTATTTTTTTTATCTTCTTTATCAATGAAAATGTATAAAATAAAAAACAAAAGTGCGGCACCAACAAATATTAGCGATCTAATGGTTGAATCATCATTCCCCACTCACAATACTTACAACCAGAATTATACTTTTCAAATGATGCGTTTTATAATTGCGTAATTTAAGAAAATTGATGTATTGAACTTATTCATTTTTACAAAATCATCTGAATTCGTTGGTTTTCGTATTTTCCCTCAATAATTAACGAATGGACACTGTCTATTTCTTATAAAGCACTCGTATTATTCCTTTTGTAAGTTGTTACTTGTAATTATAAACAATTGTAGCAAAAAAAAATTGTATTTAACTATGAATTTTTTCGTAGAAAATAGTTGAATTATTCACTACAAATTTTAAGTCGTCGCTGTTCAACACCTTACACATTTTGTGACAATTTTTTTTGTTGTCACTAAATAGGAGATGATTAGAGACAATAAACTCTTTGTCACCAATAATTTATATTATTAATGACGAAAACAAATGTCATAATTAAACCTAAATTTTAATAGCTAAAACTTATAATATTTAACAACAAACTCTAATTTGTCGATTTGTAACAACATATTTTTTTAGATAGAATTTTTTTCGTGTCCAAAAATTAATATATTTCAAGACAAAAATAATTTGTCATGAATTAGACACATTATTAGTGACGAAATAGCGTGTTACCGGTAACTTTAAATTTGTGACTAATACTACATAACAAATGGCGCCAATTAATTTTTTGATCGGAAACATTAGTTGACAAAACTTTACTATGAATTTTTACGTTTCATCACTAAAAGTATGTATCTCATATATTTAAGCACGAAAAATAAATTTTGTCACTAAAAGCAAACAATTAGCGACGAATTTGATATATAACTAATAATTTTGTAGTTATATATCATCTTTCTTGTAGTTAATAAGACATATTTTATTTTAACTAGGATAGTCATTCTAGCAATAATCTATTTATCTATATATGACCTCCATTCATTTTTTTATTTTTTTTTCTTTTACTTGACATTTTTTCTTATTTTTTTAATTATTTTTTCTTACAACATCATCTTCTTAACTTATACCTCTCTAATTATATAAATTTTATTCTTAAATTAGTACTAAATATTCATAACTCCCAAATCTTTCATATTCATAACCTCTCATAACTTCTAATTATTTAATGTGGAAGGTTACATTAACACTATAAAATCACACTAAAATTGTGTGTTATTTTGTGCTCATTTTTTGTTAGAGAATTAGTGGAAGACATGTTACAATATTTGAAAGCTTTGAGGTGTATTATCTTTTTCAAATATTATTTCATATATTACTTTTAATTAGCGAGTAAGGCTAATATGTCAGCATATTTTTATTTCATCTAAATAAATTATTTTGTTTTGTTATCTTTGAGATTCATTTTACGACTAATAATGCATTCGTTCTTATTTTTTTTGACTCTTGTATATAGGATGAAAAGATAACATCAAGAGATGGAGATGAATGGATTTTGAGCTATATATATTGATTATTCTTAATTTTTTTAAGTGTTTAAGAAGTAATGTTTCTATTATATTATTTGCTTTTGAATTATTTACGTTTTGTCAAAAATTATTATGTAGGAGAATTTATGATTAAATGTAATTTTTCCTTATTCTTTATGAGATATAATAATTTGTTTTGTTATCTTTGAAATTCATTTTAGGACTAATAATTTATTTGTATTATTTTTCTTGACTCTTGTATATAGGATGAAATGAAAATATCTAGAGATGGAGATTAATGGATGTTTAGCTATATATATTGACTATTCTTTTTTTTTTTTTGGTGCTTAAGAAGTAATGTTTCTTTTATATTATTTTCTTTTGAATTATTTATGTTTTGTCAAAAATGATTATATGTGTTTAAATGCAATTGTCTCCTTATTCTTTATCTTTTTTTTTTCTTTTGGTGGATAATTTATTAACTTATTTAATCATATTTTGCCGATTATAGGAGATATAATCTATAAAGAAAATGGTTAGACATTCTTGCATAATTTAATTTTAAAAGAAAAAATGATTTGATAAGTTTAATATAATTACAACTCTTTATTTGTTGAAATCATACATTTAATATTATTTGTTTGTGTTAATGAAGATATAAATCCTGAGTTTTTTTAAAAAAATATTTAGTTTATTTTCTTTAGACCTCTATATGATTCTAAGATAATTTGATTATATTATAATGATAACACTCTTCAAAAATAGTTATCTGTTCAGGTAAATTCATCTCTCACTTTTTTATTGATAATATTAGTTTATTGTGTTTGCGGCGTATAATATTTAAAACATAGAAGTAGGAAATGAGTAAATGGATACCGATATGCTACTTAAAGAAATACATACATATACTTCCATGGTCAGGTGAAACAATTTTTATTAACAAAAATGATAGAACATAAGAATGTAAAGTTGATTCACAATTTTGAAATACAATTGATTTTATTAAAGCAAATTATTTATTAATGTGTAAAATTGCAATCCTTAAATTTTTCATTTTTGTTGTTTTTAGAAGATTTCAAGTTGTTTATTAATAAATCAAGTTGTCGTCTTTATATTATCATTCTTGTTATTTTTTGGGAGTTCTCAATTTATTTCAAAATTACGATTAATTTATAATTTTAAAAATATTGTTGATTTCCTTCCTTTCTATTTACTTATAATAAATATATTTCTCAATAACTCTAATTTAATTGTCTTTTCATTGACTATAATTAATGTTCTTTATTAGTGTAATAATGTACAAATATTACTCCTATTATGTTACAAACAAGCTCAAAGCCATATTATTAATCCTCTTAATTACTTGACTCTTTATTGTTAAGAATTTATTATATTAACTGCAATATTTATTTAAAATGTGAAATATTTTTTTAATAGTTTTGTGTTTAAGCCAAACAAAATTAAAAGAAATAGGTATGTGTCATTTTCTAAAAATCTTTTTTATTCTCTTTTTGTTCTCTTTTATTTTATTTTTAAATTTTACATTATTTTTTCCCAATATAAATTGTCCCAAAAATAATTGAATATATAAACCTAAATATAATAATAATAATAATAATAATAATAATAATAATAATAATAATAAGATATGAAATTTAACTAATTAAGATTATTATTTTCCATCATTTAAATATGTAAACTTCTTTTATTTAAAATTTAATTATTAAAAGGTTATTAATACAAATATTAAATTGAACTAATATTGTGTAATAAAAATAATTAAAACATGTGATGACTGGGTGATGACGAGGACAAGTAGTAGTAATTGTGGATAATGATTAATAATTATATTGGCTAACTATATAGTCATGAATAATAACTATTAATAGCAATCTGAGTTACACATTGCCAAAAAATTATACTAAGAATATAATTAAAAAGATTACAAAGAAGCAGAAAAGAATGATCAGATTTCAAGTTTACATAAATAATTATACTAAAAAAATCTCAAATAAAAAAGAAAAAAAATGATCACAAGTTTACATTTCATTAGTTTTAATATAACCCAATTCTTATTACCTTCTCTTTTCCTCTTGAAATTTAATTTAAATATTTAACTTTCTGAAGTTCACATATATTGATTTCTTAATTAATTTCATAGTTAATCTAAATATTTTTCATAGCTTCTCTTCTATAAAATTATTTGATTAACAAAAAATTCCTTTTATTAAAGTAATTATTGATATTAGTATGTAATTTTATTTTATTATTTTCATAACCGCGCGAAGCGCGGCTAAGTACACTTATAAATTTCTAATTGAAAATATTTTTAAAAAATAAACTTAAATATTATTTTTTTAAATGGAGTGGGGTGCTGGTGGGGGGAGGGGGGCGAGGTTAAAAGGTGGGATAAAAAATTGAAATTAGAAATATCTTTTAAAAATAACTTTTAATTTTTTTTTGGGAGGAGGGAGGGGGGAGTGGTGGTAGGGGGGTTGGGGTTAGGGGTAAGGTGAGGTAAAAAAATTGAAGTTAAAACATTTTTTTAAATACAAGCTTTAAAATTTTTAATTTTTTTTTTTGGGAGAGGAGGATAGATACAAAATAAACTAATTTTTCAACCCACAAAAAAAATTATAATTTAAATTTGGAATAGAGTTTTGAAAAATATCTTTCTTCCAACCAAACACACCCTAAGTCTCACTTACCTTATCATCGGTACACAAATCTCTCTTGAAGTGCTAAATTCTCTTCAAACCTTCTTTCGGGTCAATAGTCCAAAATTTAAAAGGAAAATTACATAGGATGACAAACATCCTTAAGTTTTTATATAATAAGGGTATAGTTTAATTTATTTTTCTTTCTATGATTATAGTTTCTTTTTTTTTTTTGCCATAATTAATGGGACCCACCACCTATTCCTAAACCAACCGTAAAAAACCTTTATTTGATTTTGTATATAATTTTATACAAATCAATATTATCTCTCCTATTCATATTCCACCTCTTTCTCCTATAATCACTCCTTCTATCCGATTTTGAATTTCAAATTGACAAAAAATCACTTTCTCCCTTCGATATTGAATTCAACTTTCGCAGGTAACCTCTAAAATCTAGGCGTGTATCAATTGTTTTTATTTTTTCCTTATTCAACAATTGTATATTTATTTTGTTTCTTACTTTTTTCATATTTTTTTTATTGAAATAATCAATCATTCTTATTAGATTATAAATTCTTGAAAATCGGAATGGATGAATCATCTTCATCTATGAGGATTACCAGAGGTATTCCATTGCATGTCAATTTTGTTGACAATTTGCCCTTGTTTTAAATAGGTTTAACTAAAGATTCTGGGGTTGATGTAGCGTCTATGGCAAAATTCAAACAAGTTCAAGATAAACAATCAATTGGAGAATTGAGATCGAAGAAAAAAAATGACCCAATGGCAGTTTAAAAAATTGTTAACAATGTCATAGCTAGAGGTATTAAAATTATCGAAGGAGGAACAAAGAGGAAAGTACTAACCAGTGATTCAGAGGAGAGTGAGTCTGAANCTATTGATATCCTATTGACGGATCCGAAGAACATCATGAGGTAGTGGCTTAAAACACAATTTTAGATAGAATATTTTGTTATTTATGTGTCAATATACAAAAATTGTTTGTTTAAGTAATTTTTGTATATTCACATAATTATATATAGTATATTGCATGTTTAATACACACATGTTTAGTTATATGTATCTTCCCTTAGTTATATGTATATTCCATTAGTTATTGTACGGATCTGTATATTCGATTAGTTTATACAGATTATTTAAGTTATGTATATAATGACTAGTATACTATGTTAATAGGGGGTAGTAGTGAATTGTACATTAAAGGCTCCCTATTATATTTGTTTTTGTATATATATACAAAAATCAATTGTATTTAGTTATAGGAATATGCCTAATTTATAATTGTATATTATAATTTGTATATTTTAGTAGTTATATACAAAATACTAGAGTTAAGTATATATTAAGTTTGTATATTAATGTAGTATATACAAAGTTATTTAGAAAGTTGTATATTGGCATGTTTAATTACCATATTTCATGTACACATACTAATACACAAAAATTATAGTTTGTGTATATATACAAAAGAATTACAATTACAAATATAGTTTATTTATACATTTTTTTGTTATTATACAAAAATGCAATTATATCTTATACTCAATCTTCAATATCTTATTATTCATGTCAACATCAATCTCTATGACAACCGTTGTATAAAACTCAAGAAACGTTGCTTGTTCCTTAAACACTATACCCTCTATAATATAATAAATATAACTATTGTATCATCCCATTTTCCAGAATGCATAACCAAAATAGCCAATGAGGACATTATCTGTAGAATTTTTAATCAAAACTTTATTTCAAATCATGCACAATAACATATATACAATTGATACAACATTTTTATACAATCAATAATAACAAAATTACATTTACACTGATCTTCGTACTCATATATTAATACTGCATCTAAAAATGTATATAATTGTCTCCTACGACTTTTTATGTAATACACTTATATACATTTCAACATATACATTACTACAGTATTTGTATATGAATATTAGAAATCACAAAACGTATCCTACACAACTACGGGTAACGAAATTAAAGACAAAACTAAAATTCCATAGATCTATACAATTTTATCATACGACCTTCGTATACAAAAAATTAAGACACATTTGCACATTGACATTACTTCAATAATTTGTTTATAAATATTAGAATACAGAAACTACCGTTTACGATAGATATTCAAATTAGTTTTTCTGAAACACGCCAGAATATCGTATATACAATTACGCTGTGGACATATACAAGTCTCAACACACAAAGGACCGCACATACATCCAAATTTGTAAATATAAGAGAAAATTGTATAATTACTGCAATTAATAATATGAAGTTTCCTCTAATGAAACATTATTTGTCTTTGAATATACTAATAAAAAAATTGTTAAATTGATGCTTCGTTCATGCGCAAAAACAAGTTTCTTTTGTCTTTCAATTGCTGTATAATTCTTTTTTAAAAAAAACATTGATTTTGAACGTTTATCTTAAATTATGACGTTATCTAAATTTATTGTTACCTTATTTAACGCTTCAATAACGATCCATTTTTTTTAAAAAAATTGTATAAATAAAAAACAAAAAAAATGTTATATACAAAATTAAAGATACCTAAATACCTAAACTATACTCATAGAATGTAATTATGTAAACTATATCAATCTAATGTTATTTCATCAATTAAGTTTGCCATATATGAAATTTTCCCAAATTTAAAACTGATTATATCAACACATTACCCATAAGCCGTGAAGTATTAATCTAATAATTAAAGTTCTAATCTTGAAGTCAATCAATGACTCAAATTTCAATTTTCGAAAATTTCAAACTTAGTGTCCGTTTGAATTGATTTATTTTAGGTGTTTTTAAGTCAAAATAAATTTTAAGCAGTTTTAAAGTGTTTGGGTAAAATTTAAAAGTGCTTATAAAACTTATTTTAAAGTCAAAATAACAAAAACAAGTCAATAGTCATAAGTTAGAAATCCTAACTTTAGCGTTGCTACTAAGTAGTGTTTTTTAAAATAAATTTTCAGAAAAGTGCTTTTAAAAAAACAATTTTTGTTTGAAAAATTGATTTGAAAAGTGTGTTTGCTTACCAATTTGTGATTGACTAATTATTTATTTTAAAAAAAATATTTTTGAGAGTAAAATTACGAAAAATTACAAGTATATTGTGCTTTTGATATTAAGAGTATTTTATAGAGAGAAACAATTTTAAACATCTAATACAAGAACTTTAATTACATTTTTATTATAATTAAAATGTACATAATCAAATTATTATATATATATAAATATTGTTTAGAAAATATTGATAAGAATAATCTTTTGTTAATTGTTCAATCCTTAGCTATTATTCCTTTTTTGTTTTGTTATAATACTCGAGGGCTTTTTTTTTTAAAAAAAAAAACAAATCAAAATAATATGTATATTAAGAAAAGAAAATCTTGTTATTTATTAGTTTTTTGGGAGGACTCAAATTTTTAATTTAATACTTTTTTGTCTTGCAAAAATATTGTTTTTACGTTTATTTTTAATTCTGTAAATATTAAATGAAAACTTAATTAAATTTATGAGATATGTTAATTATTAATAAGAGATATATTGATAAATATGTATACATGTAAGTGATATTTTATTCTTCAAAAAAAATAATTTCTTGCTTCTATTTTTTTTAAAAAACAACAAAAATCTTTTAGCTTTTTTTCAACATTAGAAAAAATTACTTTTGCTTCCATTTAAAAACAATTTAAAATTTTACCAAACAGTTCATATTTTTTTCTTCAAAAAAGCAATTTTGGCCTTCCAACGATAATATCAATCAAACTTTAAATCTCAACATTTCACATCGATATTCATGGTTTTAAAGGGAAATACTAGTATCACCATCCAAATTCAATTTGTAAGTATAATACCAAATAGATTAATAACACTCTCATAATACTAATTATAAGAGGAAATTTGATACATCTTCAAGAAGAATGTCTTGTTAAACTAAAGGTGCAAGCTGATGTAATTGTGATTGAGTTAGACTTAACTAAGTTTGTTAGAAAGTAGTTAATAAAGTTAGTTATGTAGTTACACCAATTGTTAAGAGAATCTTCTATAATGAGTGCTGAAAAGTTTGTATACAGAATTCATATCATGTAACTTGTATGATCAGAAGAGATAATAAGAATTGAGCTTTCTTCTTCTTTTTCTCTGCACATTCTGTTTCTTCCTCTGTTTGAGAACTCAGGAAGTCTTCATACATGGAAAACTAACATGGTATCAGAGCTCCGATCAGAGAGTTCAGTAGTGTAGATTAGTGTTATATTCAGATTCATAAGAAGATTGAGATCATGGAAATGGAAGGTGCAGTTCCGGCAACAAATACATCAATTCCAGCGATCTCAGGCAGATCTGTGATTGATCACACATCCTCTGTATCTACAACCTAATGATACTCCAGGTAGCTCGCTTATTTCAATTCAACTTACTGGATCTGAGAATTATCCACTTTGGAGCAGACCTATGCGTTTAGAATTTGTTGGGAAAAAGCAAATTAGGCTTTGTAGATGACAGACATACTAGAGATAAATTTGAAGAATCAATGTATGATCAGTGGGAGAAGGTGAATGCAGTGGTTCTATCATGGATAATGAATTCTGTAAAATCTGAATTACTGAGCAGCATTATTTATGCTTCGAATGCTCATAAGGTCTGGCTAGAATTGAAGGAGAAATTTGATACGGTGAATGGTTCGAGAGTGTTCTATCTTCATAGAGAAATTGCTACACTTACACAAGGTAGTGAATCTGTTTCTGACTATTTTTCTCAGATGCGAAATTTGTGGGATGAGTTTGATGCACTCATGCCATGTCTTGAATGCAATTGCTCTGAATCTCGCAGTTATGCTCAACATTATGGATATCAAAGACTTTTACAGTTTCTCATGGGTCTTAATGAGACATATGCTCAATGTAGAAGTCAAATCCTAATGTTAACACCTCTTCCAACACTGAACAAGGCCTACTCGTTAGTAATAAATCATGAAAACCAAAGATCAATTGCAATGCCATCTTCAGTAAGTAAGATTTCTGAGATGTTGGAAGGAGCTGCATTCTTCAGTCAAAAGGGAAGTCAGTCTAATAACAATGGAAGAGGTTTCAACTCTACCAGATCATTTTCAGGAGGAGGTTCTAATTCAAAAGGTAATCACCATAGTAGAGTGTCATCAGCAAGTGGAAGTAGACCACAAAAGAGAGGATCAGTAGTTTGTGAGTTTTGCAATTATAATGGATACACTAAGGAGCAGTGCTACAAGCTCATAGGATATCCATCTGACTGGCCTAAGAACAGAAAACAAGGATCATCTCAATTTGCTAATCAAGTAGGCAATTATGTTTTATCTTGTTCTGCTGAGTCAGAGAACTCAAGCTCATATGATAAAACAAGTCAGGAAATAGCAGGAACTGCAGCACAATCACATGCTCTTCCTTCATTTACTCCAGAACAGTATCAGCAGATTCTTCACTTGTTGAACAAAACGAATGATGATTCATCCCCTGCCATTCAATCTGCAAATGCAGGTGCTCAAAGATCTACTTCAGTCAATAATGTATCTGTTAAGTGGATAATAGATACATGAGCTTCAAATCATATGGCTTCTAATTCTGAGGTATTACATACATGTCATAAAATTTCTTAGCATGCACATAATAAAGTTAATCTTCCTACTGGGCAGACAGTACCAGTAGCTTATACAGGAAGTTTAAAAGTATTCAATGACAGTTCTATCTCCAATGTTCTAGTTTTACCAGATTTTAAGTTTAATCTGTTGTCAGTCTCAAGGTTAACAAGGGAATTACAATGTTCTATAGCATTTTTCCCCGACTTCTGTATATTTCAAGATCTCTCCAATGGCATGGTGAAGGGGATTGGTAGATAATAACAGGGTTTGTATATCTTAAAGATCAATTCTGAGAAGTCAGCTATATGTGGTTTCACAACTAGATCTGTCAACACTCTTGATAAACCTTCTGAATCTAGCATTCTTTGGCACAAAAGGCTGGGTCATGCTCCTTTGGATATCATCAGAGCTCATAAACAACTTCAACATTTATAGCATTCTCATCATCTGTGTACTGTATGCCCTTTGGCTAAACATACTAAACTTCCTTTTCCTATTAGTAGTACCTATTCTAAGTCTGTTTTTGAGTTGTTGCATTGTGATATCTGGGGTCCCTATCGAATTCCTACTTACAATAGCAAAAGGTATTTTGTTACTTTAGTAGATGATCCGAGTAGGTTTACCTGGTTGTTTCTAATCCAATTCAAGTCTGAAGTCATTGTTGTACTGAGAAACTTTCTGACTAGAATAAAGAATTTGTTTTCAACTACTGTGAAAGTATTAAGAACTGATAATGGGTGTGAATTCTTTAGTTCTGAATTTCAGTCCTTTGTGTCTGATCTTGGCATTCTACATCAAAGTTCTTGTGTCTATAACCCTCAACAAAATGGGGTGGTAGAAAGAAAACATAGAACAATTTTTGGTGTAGCAAGGTCTCTTAGGTTCCAAGCTGCTTTATCCTTGACATTTTAGGGTGAGTGTGTTATGACTGCTGTATATCTTATCAATAGACTTCCTTTCAAGCTGCTAAAATTCAAAACACCTTTTGAAATTTTACATAGTCATCCTCCTTCCTTATCCCACCTTAGAGTTTTTGGATGTCTGACTTATGCCTCTTCTAGACCATCATCTGATAAATTCAAGGTAAAAGCTGTTCCAGGGGTATTCATGGGTTATTCATCTACTCAAAAAGGTTATAAAATCTATGATCTTCATTCCAATACATTTTATGTTAGCAGAAATGTAGTGTTTCAGGAGTCAGTGTTTCCTTTCATTCATGCAGAATCTTATGGTTCTCTTTTTTTCTGTTCTTGATTTGTCTAACTTTGAGTCAAATACTTCTATTCAGTCTCCTAATCTCATTGCTACTGAATCCAACCAGTCTATTAATCCTCCTGTTACTGAACCTATCTCACAGTCTAATCTCAATGTCACTGAATCTGTTCAGCTCTCTCACTTCCTCAAACCTCTTCATCATCTCCTGTTAATCTTAGAAAATCTACCAGAGTCAGACATCCTCCTACATGGATGACTGACTTTGTTGTTTCTTCTACTACCAATCTATGTGTTTATCCTATTTCCTTCTTTGTCACATACTCCCATATATCCAAATCCTATCATCATGCTTTGTCATTTACTCTTCTATTACAGAACCTGGTTCTTTTCAACAGGCTTCCAAAAATCCAGCCTGGGTTCATGCTATGAAATTGGAAATTGCAGCTTTAGAATCCAATCAGACATGGTCTATTGTTGACCTTCCAAGTGGTAAAACTCCTATTGGTTGTAGATGGATATATAAGGTTAAGTACAAAGCTTCTGGAGAGGTGGAAAGATATAAAGCCAGGCTGGTTGCCAAGGGCTATAGTCAACAAGCTGGGATGGATTACTTTGAGACTTTCTTTCCAGTTGCCAAAATGGTGACTGTCAGATTTTTGATTGCCCTTGCAGCCTCAAATATGTGGTGTATCTATCAAATGGATTTACATAATGCCTTTCTAAATGGTGATTTACTAGAGGAAGTATATATGACTATTCCTGAAGGGTTTGCTAGACAGGGGGAGTCTCACAAGGTCCGCAAACTTCATAAGTCCTTATATGGGTTAAACAAGCTCCAAGGCAATGTAACAAAAAATTGACTGATGCTCTTATTCAAATGGGATTTAGACAAAGTCATTATGATTACTCTTTGTTCATCAAAAGGAATTGTAATGTGTCAGAGAAAATATGCATTAGAATTGGTTGCTAAAACTGGAATGAGTGGAGCAAAACCAGCAAGTACACCACTTGAGATAAATCAAAAGCTAACTTCTACAGAATATGATAGACATGTATCAAGTAAAGCTGAAATCAGTGATGAAGTATTGGAAAATCCTGCAACATATCAAAGACTAGTGGGAAGACTTCTGTATTTGATTATGACCAGACCTGACATTGCACTTGTAGTACAGGTCTTAAGTCAATATACGCTTTGTCCAAAAAAATCTCACATGGAGGTTGCTCTAAGAGTAGTGAGATACATCAAGGGGACACCAGGAATGGGATTGTTGATGCCTGCTGGTACTACGGATCAACTTATGGCCTACTGTGATTCAGACTGGGGAGCATGCATAGAAACTAGAAGATCTGTCACAGGGTATTTACTTAAGTTTGGTGGAGCAGTGATTTCCTGGAAATCCAAGAAGCAAGAAACTGTGTCTAGAAGTTCTGTTGAGGTAGAATTCAGAAGTATGGCAGCCTGCACTGCAGAACTTACTTGGTTGGTAGCATTGTTCAGTGAACTTGGAGTTCAAGTTCAATAACATATAACCTTAAGATGTGATAGTAAGGCAACTATTCAAATAGCTGCAAATCCCATATTTCATGAGAGAACCAAACACATTGATATTGATTGTCATTTTGTAAGAGAAAGGGTAAGCCAAGGGATGATTAAAACTGATCATGTGTCTACTGAAGAACAACTGGAAGATATACTCACTAAAGGACTAGGAAGAGCTCAACATGAATATTTGCTAAAGAAGATAGGCCTAAAAGATATATTCAAGCCATCAGCTTGAGGGGGAGTGTTAAACTAAAGGTGCAAGCTGATGTTATTGTGATTGAGTTAGGCTTAACTAAGTTTGTTAGAAAGTAGTTAACAAAGTTAGTTATGCAGTTACACCAATTGTTAGAGAATCTTCTAGAATGAGTGCTAAAAAGTTTGTATATATAATTCATATCATGTAACTTGTATGATCAAATGAGATAATAAGAATTGAGCTTTCTTCTTCTTTTCCTCTGCTCATTCTGTTTCTTCCTCTATTTGAGAACTTTGGAAGTCTTCATATAGAAAACTAACATGTCTTACACTAAGCAAATGAGTTCCCTTTCATTTGCCTAACACATATAATTTCCACTAAGTATTGCACAATAATTTACTCCAATTATTGCATCATCTATACACAATAATTATGTAGAACTATTACTACTGCTATGTAAATATCAACTTGATGCTTAATAAAAATAGTGTGTTACGTTATTGTATTGCTAAAGTTTAGAATCTTTTACAAAGCGGGAGGGTGAACTATTTGTATATATGCTTACACACGTTGCTATGTGTTTGCGCCAAATTTATTCAATATAAATTTTAAATCGTATGTTCAAACCTTAATTGTAGAGAAAAATTCATGGCCTGGAATTATTTGATGGATATTACACCTCAAGTGATATAGATTGATCGATGGATATTTCACTAGTAATACATCAGAACCATTTAGTATATGTTAAATGACGCAGCCCCCACCACCAAAGAAAAGTTGATAATTGTAACATGCCAACTTGACATAAAGTTTATTAGAAAAATATAAAGATTTATGAAATTTATGATTCAAAACATATTTTAATATTTATGTTATTATAAATTATTTTATTAAGATAAAGAGAAATTTTAAGTTAAGTTACTCCAAATTATAAAATAAAATACTCTATTTATCCTATTTTGATTTGTCAAGAATGTAAGAAGATCCTTGAATAATTTTAAATTGAACATAGGTTAAATGCATCAAAATGACTTTAGCCTAATGGTTTTAAATATGTCATGTAAAGTGTTATAATTAAAAAAAAAATTGCTAAAATGAAAAAAATACACTCTTTTCTAAATGAATTAAAACAAATTATAACAATAAATTAAAATTAAGGAGGTAATATTTTTTATGAGACATTTATAAAAATAATGTCACATAAATTAAATTGGAACAGGAGGTAACAATGAAAAAAGTTTTCTTGTTTATGAATCGACAGAAAGCCAAAAGAAAAATTTGTGAGTGTTACCTAGATATATATCAGTAACAGTGTTCTCATCCACTTTGTGAGGAGTTGAGAAGATATTAGTAAGATGTTTTTCTTATTGAGGAAAAAATAAAAATTAAAAGCTGAAAAATGCCTTTGATCAACACTTTGAAATCATGCCATATACGTATGATTTTTTTTATTACGCAATATTTGAGTATGAACATTACATAGATGTATATAGTCTCGCTCGTATTCTTCTTGTTCTCCCTTGCTTCTCCTTCTATTTTAGTGTATTTAGTTGTAAAAAAATTATATATATCTAGAAAAGGAAAAAGATTTAAAATAATAGTGAGATAAAATATAATTATTTCAAATCATAAAGAGTATTAATAAATATGATAGAAATATTTATATAATTCACTAGAGTTCTCATTTTAGCGTACCATACTACTCCTATAATAAATGTCATTATTATTGTTTTATATAAGAAGTTATGAAAATAAATAAATATAACATCAAAAATTAATTTTAGAAAAAATCAAATTATCATAGTAAAATATAATTATAACGAATAACCGCAATAATGAAGTTTGATGATATATAATTGTGGGTTATGTTGTGGAATAAAGGGATTGTGCTTCCAAAAGCAGACTGATTTTAGGAGTCAGTGTGATGTGATCGTATTCAAATAATGAAGTTTTAGGTACTCACATTCGAAGTAATCAAAACAGGAGATATGGAATGCTTTAATTGACCAGCCATTAATATCAGTGAAAGATCCTCAAAAACTCTTTTAACTCTAAACTTACACTTGTCATAAAGCATTATTTCATTTCACAATAAAGCAACAAATATAAGATATAGTGTTATAAATTTATTTAATTGTGGATTGTCCGTATTCTCAATATATAAATTTATGTATATTCATGTATTTATATTTCGAGTCCGAAATTTAAAGGGTACAAAATATTAACAAAAATTCCAAAACGGTATATAAAATTTTATATTAACCAAAAGGGTAAAATCGCTGCAGATGCAGCGACTTACCTCACCTGAAAAAGCAAAATCGCTGCTGAGGCAGCGATTTTGCAAAAGTTAATTTTTTTTAATAAAAAAATGAAATCGCTGCTTTTATTTCTTAAAAATCGCTGCCATTGCAGCGATTTTTTTTTTTTTTTAAATAAGGTACATCGTTGCCTTGGCAGCGATTTATAAAAATTTTTTTTTTTTAAAATCGCTGCCTAGGCAGCGATTTATAATTTTTTTTTTAAAAGATCGCTGCCACACCAGCGATTTAACATTTTGTAAAATAAAAAAACAATTTTTATAAATCGCTGCCTTAGCAGCGTTTTTATAAAAAAAAAATTTTAAATCGCTGCCTAGGAAGCTATTTTAAAAAAAAAATGTTAAAGCATCGATTTTATATATATAAAAAATTTATAATGTTTTTTAAAATTTAAATATATAACTTATAAGAAAATATATACATTATTTTAAAAAAATTAAAATTAAGTAAAGTAATAATTATATTTTCTTTCTAAAAAAAGATATTATATTGAATTTAAATAATATTTTAATTCAAATAAAATTTTAAATTCAATTAATTAATTTTTTTAAATAAAAAATTAAAGGCAGCGATTTTATTAATTTTTTTTTTTATGTGTGTGTGTGTGTGTGTGTGTGTGTGTGTGTGTGTGTGTGTGTGTGTGTGTGTGTGTGTGTGTGTGTGTGTGTGTGTGTGTGTGTGTGTGTGTGTGTGTGTGTGTGTGTGTGTGTGTGTGTGTGTGTGTGTGTGTGTGTGTGTGTGTGTGTGTGTGTGTGTGTGTGTGTGTGTGTGTGTGTGTGTGTGTGTGTGTGTGTGTGTGTGTGTGTGTGTGTGTGTGTGTGTGTGTGTGTGTGTGTGTGTGTGTGTGTGTGTGTGTGTGTGTGTGTGTGTGTGTGTGTGTGTGTGTGTGTGTGTGTGTGTGTGTGTGTGTGTGTGTGTGTGTGTGTGTGTGTGTGTGTGTGTGTGTGTGTGTGTGTGTGTGTGTGTGTGTGTGTGTGTGTGTGTGTGTGTGTGTGTGTGTGTGTGTGTGTGTGTGTGTGTGTGTGTGTGTGTGTGTGTGTGTGTGTGTGTGTGTGTGTGTGTGTGTGTGTGTGTGTGTGTGTGTGTGTGTGTGTGTGTGTGTGTGTGTGTGTGTGTGTGTGTGTGTGTGTGTGTGTGTGTGTGTGTGTGTGTGTGTGTGTGTGTGTGTGTGTGTGTGTGTGTGTGTGTGTGTGTGTGTGTGTGTGTGTGTGTGTGTGTGTGTGTGTGTGTGTGTGTGTGTGTGTGTGTGTGTGTGTGTGTGTGTGTGTGTGTGTGTGTGTGTGTGTGTGTGTGTGTGTGTGTGTGTGTGTGTGTGTGTGTGTGTGTGTGTGTGTGTGTGTGTGTGTGTGTGTGTGTGTGTGTGTGTGTGTGTGTGTGTGTGTGTGTGTGTGTGTGTGTGTGTGTGTGTGTGTGTGTGTGTGTGTGTGTGTGTGTGTGTGTGTGTGTGTGTGTGTGTGTGTGTGTGTGTGTGTGTGTGTGTGTGTGTGTGTGTGTGTGTGTGTGTGTGTGTGTGTGTGTGTGTGTGTGTGTGTGTGTGTGTGTGTGTGTGTGTGTGTGTGTGTGTGTGTGTGTGTGTGTGTGTGT
>NC_028642.1:39317389-39318065 GCF_001406875.1 Solanum pennellii | reverse complement strand
TTTTTTTATGCACCTTTATTCTAAAAGGCTGAAGATTCGAATTTTGAAATATGTAAATTTTGTTGTTTCGTGCAAGTTTGAACAAAGTAATGAGATTCTTCCTTTTTTTTTTTTTTATGTTTGAACAAGTTTGCAAGATTTAATTTTCTTTATGTCATAGGTCAAATCAATACTTTTTATGTTAGGTCAAATCAATATTTTTTATATTAGGTCAAATCATTATTTTTTAATAGAGTTCAAATCAATAATATAATAATAATGTAAAGATATAATACGTACAATATTTAAAATGCACAAGACAAATTAAATTCATGTCAACAAATAAATATAAAAGATATATCATAATATTAATAACAAGATAATAAAAATACATTAACCTTAAAACATAGACAAAATATTTAAAATCGAGTAGGACATCGTGCCTTTGTGTGACATGTCTCCTTACAAACACTACATTTTCTTGTCATGCGAGCCGGAGCTATATCCATATCATTCTTAAGTCGGCTTCTTACTTGCGTACCACTTGTCCGCAAATATTCAGTATTTGCAATTAAATTAAAAGGAGCTGGTGGCCAATACATTTCATCGCCCACTATATTAAATGTCTCACTGTATGTTCGTTTGTAATATTTTGCACTGTAGAATTTACTTACATAAGATTTTGGCTCGATTCCGC
>NC_028642.1:39301185-39315623 GCF_001406875.1 Solanum pennellii | reverse complement strand
CATGACCAAGACTCAAAACTCTCACGTGCAACTAAAGCATATGCAAGTGGAAAAATATTTCCATTCGCATCAATTCCAACCGCAATTAACAATTTGATATCATACAAACCATAAAGATGTGTGCCGTCGATAGAAATGACCGGCCTACAACTTTTGAAACCATCAATGCTCTGTTTAAAAGCCCAAAAAAGAAATTTAAAAATTTGCTCACCTTGCATTGTTGTAGAATGATGCTCCCACTCAATAATAGTGCCTGGATTGAATAATTGTAGTGCAGCCATGTATCGAGGTAATGCCTTAAATGAACTTTCAAAATCACCATAAACCATTCGAAATGCTTTTCTTCGACCTTTTTGTGATTTTCTATAACTAGGAGTATAGTGATGCTTTCCTTTGATAATTTCACGGATCATCTTAATATTTATGTCCGGATTTTGCTTAACATATGGTATTAATGAAGTGGCAATCATGTTATCATTCAAATTGAAATGATCCTCCTTATAGTTATCTATAAGACAAGTATGCGGTTCAATCAATTTTCCTGTCTTCCACATACCGCTTGAAATCTCTCTAAACCGAATCATCCAATCACACCCTAACTCGTGACGCTTGCAAATAACTTTCCAACTTTCACTTTTGGATTGATCACAAAGAAATTTTTTTTTAGCAAGACTATATGCTCTTACTGCAGATTTCATTTGCATCTTATTCATAAATAACATACCTAGTTGCATATACAAATTAAATTAATCAACATGAAATAAATAAATAAACAAATAAACAACTATAAAATATTTAGTTTTCAACAATCGAACCTGACTGGATATGTTTAGGATTGTTTGAATTCCAAAGTGCCGTTCGAATGGAGCCGTCATCTCTCGTGTAGATAAAATCTTCTGCATTTTCTTCAGTATGATCTAAGTATGAAATCGCTGTAGAATGATAATTAATACTTTGATCTTCAACGGATGCATTAGGTGCATTAGGTATCCACATTATCATCATCGTTGTCATACATATCATCACTGTCTGTTAATTCATGCTCGGAAGGTTCATCATTGTGCAACTCACCAACTCATTCATCACCCATAACATTATTATTTACAATTTGTGTACAATAATTCACTGCATTTTGAATTTGATCATACCTATAAAAATAATAATATAAATATATTACTTATAAGAAAAATAGTTTTTAAGAAATAAGAAAACATTACTTTATTTACCTATTAGTTGAATCCGATGAGAAAAAATTCAAATGACTGAAATTTTTGCTAGGCTCTCCCATAATATTCAAATGACTTTATTTACCTAAGATTGTTGGAAGATTGAAAGTAGAATGCAATATGAATATGAAGGATAATTCACCAATTTATAGCATTGTAAACATATTAATACTATTTACATGTGAACTCTCTATTCAACTATTTACAACAAAAACAAAATCTTTACTATTCACATGTGATCCATCATGTGATTATATTTTTTTTTCCATATATATATACATATCATTTTGTTTAAAAAAAAAATTCAATAAAATTGCTGGCTTTAATTTTTTATTTTAAAAAATTAATTATTTGAATTTAAAATTTTATTTGAATTCAAATATTATTTAAATTTAAATTCAATATAATATCTTTTTTTAGAAAGAAAATATATTTATTACTTTACTTATTTTTAATTTTTTTAAAATAATGTATATTTTCTTATAAGTTATATATTTAAATTTTAAAAAATATTATAAATTTTTTTTTATAAAATCGATGCTTTAACATTTTTTTTTTAAATTTTTTTTTGAAAATAGCTTCTAGGCAGCGATTTAAAAAAAAAAATTTTATAAAAACGCTGCCAAGGCAGCGATTTATAATTTTTTTTTATTTTACAAAATGTTAAATCACTGGTGTGGCAGCGATTTTTTTTTTAAAAAAAAAATTTTATAAATCGCTGCCTAGGCAGCGATTTAAAAAAATTTTTTTTTTTTATAAATCGCTGCCAAGGCAGCGATGTACCTTATTTTTTTTAAAAAAAAAATTAAAATCGCTGCCATGGCAGCGATTTTTAAGAAATAAAATATAAAAAAAATAACTTTTGCAAAATCGTTGCGGAGGCAGCGATTTTGCTTTTTCAGGTGAGGTAAGTCGCTGCATCTGCAGCGATTTTACCCTTTTGGTTAATATAAAATTTTATATACCGTTTTAGAATTTTTTTTAATATTTTGTACCCTTTAAGTTTCGGACTCTTTATATTTCCTAGTTTCTATAAACCATTTTAGAAAATCATGTATCTATTTATTATGACGCTTAATATAGTGATCTTAGAATGATTTCTCAACCTATAAATAAGATTGTTCATTCATCATTATAAATGAAATTTGAACTTATTAGAATAAGATAATCTATACATTCTACTTCTCTTATCTTTAATTAGTTTCTATAAACCATTTTAGAGAATCATGTATCTATTTATTATGACACTTAATATGGTGACCTTTAGAATGATTTCTAAAACCTATAAATAAAATTGTTCATTCATCATTATAAATGAAATTTGAACTTATTAGAATAAGATAATCTATACATTCTACTTTTCATATCTTTAAATTATCTATATTTCTAGCTAGTAGAATATTACCTAATTTTTTTTTGGATGATAGTAATATTTAATTTGGTAAGATAAATCTTTGATGCAAACGCTGAATGTGAGAGAATAGAATTAGGTTGATGGAGTGGACCAGATGGACCCAACGTTTATATCAATGATTAAATCCAATTTTGTTTTTATCATATCCCACAATAATATGATGAACCCCTAAAGGCCAAAAAAGAATTAATGTGTTCGACTAGTCCTATAAATCATGAACTGGCCAGACCTCAATAAAGCAAATAGCTGGAAGTCATATACAATTTGCTGTTGCTCAAACACATACTAGCATCGATAGCGCCAACCAAAGTTTGGAAAATTAATTAGGTATCGTCTTTATAGAAAAAGACACGACCGTCTACATAATTTGCAAATAAGACAACTAATTAATAAGACATGTTTTTGTGTGGTTATTATTATTTTGTTAAAGATGAAATTTTATAAAAATTACATTTAAATACCACTATGGAGGAATCATTCTTTTAAGGATGGAACAAAAATGAGTGAACGGAAATAAAGAATTACTATTGGCTTACTTATTTATCTAAAATAAGATCAAGTCAAATTTGGGGTTTATTTGCACTTATCCATCCATGAAACATAACGTATGGCTGATAAGATATCAACACCGAAAAGATAATACCGTAGACAAGTGGGATTCTGAATTTTCTAAGACTTCAGTAACAAAAACTGACTATTTATATAGTCAGAATTTATAGCTTATCATAAAAAAAAAAAAAGGTGATGCAATAAATGAGATTGTTCTTCTTTTTAATAAGATATCTCTCTTCATTATAAAAAAAAATCGCATCAAAGTGCTATTATCGAAAAATAAAAGGTGAAAAGAAAAAAAAAGAATCCATATCTCAATGCGTTAGTCTGTTAGAAACTAACCTAATGCGTAGATATGTCAATAGAGCAGAACAAGAGTAGAGCGGGGCAGCTTTTGGTGTTTGTAGGGTGAGGGCGGGCTAAACCTTTTGCGGGTGTGGGGCTCATATTCATTTGGCAATTTCGCACCCAACTGAAACCGACATATTTGACCTCCCAATCTTTTGGCAATTTCGTACCCATTGAAGTTGACATATATCTACCACCTCCCAATTGAAATGACACTATAACTAGTCAACTTGCTCATAATAATTGGGGCCGTTAGAATTTTAACTAAAGAAAATCAAAAAAATAGACAAAAGAATTAAGGAACTTTAAAATCTATTATATAATGGTGACCTAAATGTTCGACTTGTTGGGATCAAACTTTATGACATGGAAATCATTGTCTTTATTCCATACTCCATCCATATCATGTTAATTGAATTTTTGATGTATTTTTTATTTTTGCAAATACTTAACTTAATTCCCAAATAATGTCGTATACAAGGAAAGAAGCAAACTTTGTGTTAGTGAAAACTTACAAGATAACAAAAATACAAGATTATAACTGAAAATGAAATGAAGAAACAAAAATCTCTTCAGATTGAGGCGCGGATATCTCGCTCTCTTTAAGGAGATTCAAGTCTCCTACAACAAATGTTTTCACCGGTACAACAATAGTCCTCTTTGACTTGTCCCATACAAGATACAACAGCCTTCACAAAGTATAACTCAACAACTCTGGACAAGAGTTGAGTCCAAAGCTCCACAAATAAGAACACCTCCTTTCAACTAATAATAACTCTCTTTTTTGACCAACTCTTTCACTCTATGTTTTTCTAGTGTTTTATGTATATAAACCAAATGAAGACCATCCACTATTTATAGTTGGGGATGTCTTCCTAGCAATGAATAGGAAATGAAGAAGTAAATGGTAAAGATAATGATCTTAGGAGTTACATATATTACAAAGAAATATGGAAGAATTAAGAGTGAAATATACTCAATGTGCAAGTGCAAGAGTTGCACAACAACCATTACTCCAACGTTCACAAAATGTATAATGACAGTTAAGCCAAAGTAAGAATTAATGCGTCTTATAAAGACTTATTCACTATAATGTGAATTTAGGCAGAAAATGGAACCACCAAATTAGAAGACACATTGTAATATAATAATAATAGTAATAATAATAATAATAATAATAATAACAACAACAACAACAACAACAATAATAATAATTATAATAATAATAATATTAAAATATTAAAATGCTTGCTCTGAATAACCAACGCTTTGAAAGTTGACGTACACATAGAGCATATAAGATTACATCAAGGATTTCATGACTCTTACGCTTTAAATCTCCAATCTCACCAACGATGACTTGTTATTCACTCTATGGATGAATTGCAGAATTTGGCTAAGTAGGAAAATGCCGACAAGTCATTGATGTAAACTAAGTCATAGTGAGAGGTGAGTGTTTGATGAATTTTAGGAATGAAAAGTATGGCAAATACAGATGCAATAAGTCAGAGAATGACATTGCTAATGGTAAATGAGATTGTGGTAAAAGTGAGGAAATACATCAACAATACCACAAGACTCAAGATACCCACAAGTTTGATAGTAAAAAGTCAATTGATCGTCAAAGCTACACAGAAAAGAAAGCATAGTCCGAGAGGAAGGGATGCTACATATGCAGAGGGTCATATAGCTTTAAGGACTGTCCCAACTTAAATAGTATTAGTGCTATGATGCATGAACAAAAGAAGTAAGCGCAAAGAGAGTTTATTCACAATTCAATAAGGAGTGATTGGACTATATGGAGCCATCAGAAAGTTAGATAGCCAAGTTAACGAGAGTAGAAATCAATATGTAGACCTTATCATTAATAATTAGCCTGCTTGCGCAGTGGTTGACACTGAAGCAACTCATAATATTATGACAGAGGCCGCAACAAAGGATACTAGAGTTGAAGCTCATTCCAACTAACTCCCGCGTTAAAATCATGGATGTCAAGGTTAAATATGCTAATGGTGTTGGATTCAAATTGGGTAATTGAAAAAGTATAACAAACTTTACCATGACAAAGATGGATATCTTTTATATTATCTAGGGAAAGAGTTCGTCACATAGTGTCATACCTTGATCGACCTCTACCTTCATTACCCATCTAATATCGATCTCTACCTTCATTACCCATAGTGTCATACTTTGATCCACCTCTACCTTCATAGCCCAATTTTTGACTTTCAAAAAAGGTAACCCCCAACTTACTGTTTTAAATATCAGGGTTGATGTGTCTTCTCCTTAACCATCTAATAAAGATGTTGATACAAATATAAAAGAAGATAAACAACCTAGGGTAGACAGGGAAAAAAATAATTAGACTGCTACTCCTGAGGTTTCTTTAGAGGACTTAAATGAAGACGAAGGTGAAGGTCAAGGGTAATGACTTTTTTTCCTATCACCTTCAAACATCTAATGAATCTGATTTAGATACAGATGTTGAAAAATCTAATTTTGAGTCATTTTATGATCTTGATATGAACATTGATGACTTAAGTGACTTGGATAATGAATTTTTTGAAGATAGACAGTTAAACATTTAAGAACGAGTTAGTAAAGAGAATGTTACTAGAATAGATGTAGAGGAGATACCTTCTGAACTTGTAGGTACAATTGCTGATTTTAAAGATATTAATATGCGTATGAGGGGAAGATACGAAGAAAAATTGAATGGGGATCATCTGTATTTTTATAGCTCAGACCTGATAACAGTGAATATGAAGGGAATCCTATTGAATCTAATGAGATTGTAGATCCACCAGTACGAAGATCTATTTTGACTCAACTGCCATTTTTTTTTGTTTCAGTTAAAATGATTTTTGTGAATAATGTTGAATTTAGAGAAACTATAAATTTACTCAATCCAGAAAGATGTGAACCTTAATCTAAAAACTAATGACAAGGAGAGGATCAGGGCAAAATGTAAGAAGGATTTTTCTTGACATATTCTTGAAAATATTGATGATAATATTGAAATTTTTATCGTGAAGACATATTTTCGTTTCCATAAGTGTTCTGCAAAAGAAGAAGAAACAAGTTAGACACTTCATGCGTATTAGTCAGACTTACAAAGACAAAATCATGAGTGAGCCTAGCATCAAACTCCATCAATTTCAAGGCTTGTTAAGAAAGTATTATGGATTGTATGTTAATAAAACAAGTTATAGAAGAGAAAAAATAAAATTTTTGAATGATCATATGGGTGATTTCATAGAGGAATATGCTAGACCTTATGATTATGCTAAGGAGTTGAAGTCTACAAATTCAGGAACTACTGTAATCGTGAGGACATCCAATAATACAATTTTCGAAAAAGAAGAATTTGTTGGGATTTATATTTGTATTGGAGCACTAAAAAGTAGATGGATGGAAGGCTGTACAAAAATAATTAGTTTTGATGGAGCATTTCTAAAGGGTGTTGTAGAGGTGAACTATTGACATGCATTTTCAAGGATGAAAATAATTTAATGCACCTTGTAGAATGGACAATAATTAATAAAGAATTGAAGGTCACGTGGTCTTGATTTATCAAGTGCGTCAAACATGATTTTGAGCTGACACAAAGTGAAGGTGAAGGACTCACAGTTATGTCTGAAATGCATAATGTATAGAAATACTCTATAATTTTTTTAATTTTCTATACCAATGTCTATATTACACTTATATTCCTTATATTATTTTTATAGGATCTTCACATAGCACTAACTATTTCATTGTCAAATGTTGAGCATAGATGGTGCACTAGACATATATGAGCCAATTGAAAGAAGCTATAGAGGTATCGGTGGAAGTTCTGCAAATATTTCTATAAAATTTACAAATTTTACAACAAATAAATTTAGTAATCAACAGTCACCTATTGGTGTTATTGTCTCAAAGAGGAGTAGCAAAATTAAAGAAATGGTGCGAATTCTGGATATAAGAGGTCAAGAACTGAGAAAGAAGATTGATTTGACAATTCAAAAAATTGAGGTTTTTCATCTACATGTAAATATCTTTTTTGACATTCACAATAGTTAACACAAGTAGCCAAGGTTTGCAATTGTAATAGAGGTCGTGATCACGTAAAAAGGTTTGAGAATTTTTTCATGTGTGTGCATTGCATTTACGGGTGAGATATAATGATCTCGAGAGTTAAGTCTGGATCATGTCATCGCGATCACGATGTGGTTCCTACTTTCGCAGTAAAGTGTGTACCCACCCAATAGATTTTAAACTCTAATGTTTGATCCTAGACTTCATAACTCGATTAGTGATATAACACCTCGCTATTTGAAAGAACTAGAAAGAGCTAGAATTAGAAAAAAGTTATTTTTGGAAAGAATGACAATCTGAAAAATTTGTTTAGAATGTAAAAGTTGAGTTTTTAGTCAAATTCAACCGACCATAACTTCTAAATCAGGATGAGTTACGTGTATTTTTAGATATCGTAGAAAATATCTTGAAATAATCTATCCAACGCCATCGAGTTTGCGCGATTTCGAATTTGTATGAATGAGATATGTCCATTTGAAGTTAGGTTGTTCATATAAGGAAAGTTTAATCCGAATTTTAGAAGGGAATTATGGTCTTTTCCATACCCCAAGACTTTATTTCGTTTTTTGGTAATTGATTGAGGTTTAAACTGTTCAGCTTACACTTTTACGATATTGAGTTAGGTTTTTAAAGATGAGAAAAGAAGAGAAGGAGCAAGGAAATCGTCAAGTTCTTGAGGTTAAGATCGTGGATTTCGTCAAAGGGTGATCCTTACGGGGTATGTGAGTTTTCATAGTGTTGTGTTCGTCCACCCATACACCAATCATGTTTATTTCAGCAAAGTTTGTTTTAGAAAGTTGAAAGTTGATGAATCTTGAATGGTATTCTTGAAATTGGCCTTCGTTCTTGAGTTAGGTTGAGATTGAGGAGTTTCTTGAGGTTAAAATATTGTTTTCTTGAGTTATTTGAGTTAGATTCTTGTGTATACATACTGGGTATCTGAATCTAAATGGAATTTGAGAAAAAGAATCGAGTTTAGGCGAAATGGGATAAGAAAAGAAGAAGGAACAAGTCAAAAAAATCTAGGTACCATGTCCGCGTCGCGGACCTATTCCTCAGGGTTGACAAAATTGTCCTCGCGTTGCGGATTGGTCACGAACCATTCTACCTAAAAGTTTTATTTCACGATCAAATAATTAAATGCATCTCCAAGTCGCGAACTTGCTTTAGGTAGTGATTTCTTGATCATTTATCATGTTTAGTAATCTTAAACCATTCATAAACTTTATGAAATCTTTTGTATCACAAATCACAATCCTTAAATTCATAATTTAATTCAAGAAAATTTAAGAATGGAGTCATGAGAAGTTATAGAGTCAACTCAAGAGAAGTTCATAGATTCTTTTAAAAGTCTTTTACAAATGTTTTAACTTTGTCTTTAAGGCTTAAGTTTTGAGTTGAGTAAAAAGTAAAGACTAAAATCATTTTTTTAAAAGAGTATATCGGGACTATGTATTCCCAAAGAGTAAATGTTTTCACATTTAAACAAGAAGGAAACTAAGATTTCCAAAAGAGTTTTGAGCTAGTTTTCAGTAATGAGTAAGAGTAAAGTTCACTTCAAAGATTATATGGGAATTAAGTACTCCCAAGAGTTAAATGTTTTCATATTTGAGCAAGAAAGGAAATTGATATTTTCAAGAAAGCTTTTAAGTTAAATTTTAAGTAAATATATCAAACCGAACAAAGAAGTTTTGTTTCAAAAATATATGAGCTAAGTATATTTTTGGAGTAGTATTGAACATCAATATGAAAACTGTTAAAACGAGAAAGATTTTGATAATTGACAAATAGAGGAACGGATGAAAGAAACAGGTTGCGCAACGTGTTCTATACAGACCGAATCCGACTTGGATAAGGAGAAAATCAACCACGCGAATTAAAAGTTATAAAGTTGTGAAAGTATTGCTTTTTCGACAAGAAACCAGTGCAGAAAGTTTCTTTTATAAAGGAGTTCACAAGCAAAATAGTTATCTTAATAGGAGTTCTACATGAAGCAACAAATCTACACGAAGAAGAAATTAGCTACTGTGTAATGCAATGTTTGTCTAATGTAAAAAGGTGGAATATATCGCAGTTGAAAGACCTATTCAATACAAGCAGAAAATATTTGTCATTATCAAAAAGGGAAAATTTGTTAATATCACATTGTTTTGATATATGACAAAGCGTGTAGAACGGTTAGTATCAACTTGGTACACGTTTCAAACAAAGTTGAAGGAGTAATCTATTTAAGAAAATTGTGTTTTCTTATTTATTTAATGAAATTACGTAGAAAAGTTTTTATCATCCAAGTCTAGTGCAACCAGGATTTTGAGTATAACAAGACTTTGTTAAAGTTCAAGTTCAACAAAGATTTGTGGAAGGAAGTTTAAGTTGTAGCAGGAAGGGTAGAAAAGAAGTTCAAGTTGAGTTCAACAAGGTTTGTGTAGCGGCAAAGACAAAGTTGAATCAAATAAGGACTTGCTGAATTTCTGATCTATAAATAGGGAGCTATTTTCATCAGAAAAGATTGCGCACTTACATAGAGAGAAGATCAAAACACGATCAAGAGGTTTGAGAGAGTTTTGAGATTTATTGGGAGTGTTTCAATTTGTGAGGAAAAAGTTTTGAGATTGTAATTAAGAGTTTTAATTACAATTGAGTGTGTGTGTGTAGGATTCGTCTAACAAGTTTGAGCATCTTGACGGACGGTAGAAGACTTAAACCTGTGGGTTTTTTTTTATCTTGGGTAGCTAGGAATTAGAGTTTCTAATTTCTTAGCTAAGAATTAGAGTTTATAATTTCTTATCTAGGAATTAAAGTTTATAATTCCTCTAGGAATTAGATTTTATAGTTCCTTAGGTTACATAGGCTTGTAATCTTTTTTTGAGACTTGAAGTTTAATAAAATGTAGTTAAATCCTACAGAGGTGTAGGTTGTGGTTTTTACCCTTTATGAGTTGGGATTTTTCGTGATAAAATATTGTGTCATTATTTTATTTATTTTACAAAACGTAAATGTTGTAATCTTCAAAGGAACATATATAATATACTTGTTCCTTAGGCGAATTTGAGGTCAGAATTCCAACAGGAACGAGTTTGAGTTCAGATAACTCACGCATCCATAAACCATATAGTCATTATGGATAGTAAAGGATCATATTTTTTTAGATGACTCCTTATTGTTTTTAGCATAGACTAGTGGATCCACTTAGTTAAGACGTCCTATATGAAGACAAAGTATAGGACAGTTCTGACAGCGTGGGCAAGACGTTGTATCACCACTTAGGCTCATAGTGGTGGTTTTTGGTTAAGAGACACTTCCACAAAAACTATATTACTTTATTATATAAGTAACATTAAGTTTGTTATTGTATTTTTCTTTAACGAACTAAGTTGTTGTCTGCTATTTTTACAAGTTTTCTATATATTGCATGTGTTATTTTGTTTTATATTGAGTTAAGTTATTCATGAATTGGTAAAGTCAAGGTACGTAAGTGCTTGTTTCAGATTCCTTTCAAGCTTATGTTATGTTTAGTTTTCTTCTCGCATACTCGTACATTCAATGTACTGATGCCAGTTGGTTTGCATCGTATTATGATACAGACACAGGTAACCATGTTCAGCATCTAGCGCCTCGTTGATACAGCTGTGCACTCAGAGTCAATTGGTGCATATCCTTGCTTTCCGGATGATCCTTTTTATTACCTTTAGTATTTATAGTTCATTAGGATGTCATTGGTCTTGTCCCGACGTCCATCTCAATTGTTTAGAGGCTTCATAGACAAAATTAGTTGATGTTAGTTCATGATTCTTTACTTTTCCTTTTCAATTAAGTTGATATTTTGAGTTGCCACTTTGACAGTGAATACTATTTACATTCTCAATTATTTATTAAGCATTTGAGTGTAATATTTCTGCAAAGTATATATATGTTGAGTAAAGCCTTCCGTTGAATAAGTAAATCAGATCAAGCGTTCGCTTGGAACTAGCAATGATTCTTCTATGTCTAGAATGTAAGCTCAAGACGTGACACAGGAGCATGGGATCGGATCACTGTGGAGACTTCTCAAAAGGTATTTTTTGAGATTGCTAAGTGAGATACGCTTATATCCAGCTAATTGCATATTTTCAACTCCTCTTGAACAGGGTATTGGGATTAATATTTTAAATTGAGAAAAATGAGGGATTTATCCCAAAGTGAAATTTACGCATTTCTTTTATTTGGAAATTGATTAACGATCTACTTTGGCTGATTTTTGTCATGTAAGTTTTTTATCTATAAGTAAATTAATTTTAAAGAAATTTCTATATTTGACATCAGGGTCAAAATTGAATTTTTAATTTAATTTTTTAGTCTATTCTTTTTTTGAAAATATCGATGTCTATAGATTCTTATTCACCTAGATTACATATTAGGTTAGATTTTGACGATTTAGACCATCTCTAACTCACCTCTATTTCACTCTCCATTCTCTATATTTGGAGAGTAAAATAAAGAATGTTCTTTCCAACCTCTTTCTATATTACTCTCTATAAAACATTTATAAAGAGATAAATAGTAGTTCTCCAAATTTAGAGAACTAGTATTCACACTCTCTATTTTATTTTTTGAATATTTTATTATTATTTTTATTACTTTCTAATTAACATATTATTTTACATATAATGTCATTAATTAAATAACTAATATTCATTCTTCATTTTAAGTGTAATATAATATTAAAAAAATTATTTAATATATACTACATGTTTTATACTGCATAACATGATAATTGAAGATGAGCATGATCTTAATGCAGCAATTGAAGATGTCGTAGAAGCTCCAACTCCAATAATAAAAATGGAGGTAGATGAAAATATCCGATTTGAACAACTTCTAGCTAGACATGAAAAAATGAAGGACAAAAATGCTCATTTTGAACTCCTAATGCATTAATAGAGTATTTATGGGAGCAACGTAATAATTTCAAAAATTGAGTGTTTTTGTAATTGTATTTCACTTTTATTTGAATTTGTCCATTAATTTGTATATTATATAATATTTTCTTGCAATTTATGTTATTTAAAATTTAAAATAAAATAAAATTTTATATTAAATAAAAAATTTTAAAAAAAATTATCACATGAAAATTATATAAAGTAATTTGAGAAAAAGAAATAAAAGATTTATATTATGATTTGGATTAGAGTCGTATTTTTTGTTGAACCAATTTGTAGAGGTGACTTTGATGCTTGTGTTAAGGACAGTATAGGACAGACTCTCGACATTGTTTCATGATAGCGCGATATAGGTAAAACATAAAAACTTTCTTTATGTCATTTGGATTTTAAATTTATCTGATATTAATATATATTTCTTTTACAATTAAATTATTGATTACGATTAGATTTGAATAATCAAACCAATATATCCACTTGATATCAGAATCAGGAAGAGCACGCGGAAAAATTTCTCCTCGCAAATCGCAATCGCAATCGCTCTTTGCCAGATAATAACCGCTAATACAAATATTCATTTTACGTGCTGTTGTCTTTGTCTGTGTATTTGGAACTTTCCATATGTTTGATCAATATTATTTTGATATATTTTTAATATAAAATTACAATGTTTAATTAATTTCTTTTTACAATTATAGAACATAGACAAATCAAAATTATTGTTTTATACATAAATCACTAATTAATAGAAACTCACTTTAATTTCATGGTAATTTATTTCATAGAAGGAAACTTTTATCCCTTTATTTTATAGTATCAGAGTATTCCTTTTCACACTTGCTTACTCGTAAACAAAAAAAATATTCAATTATGTGATAGATAAATTTTTATAATGATAGGAAGTGTCCCTAAATGCTATAGCAATATTGAATTCAATAACAATTAGTTACTATTGATAAGAATTTGAGCACTTTATATATATATATATATATATATATATATATAACTACTCAAAATTATTATTTTTTAATTGTAGCTAATAAATAAAATGTCAACACGAACTTTATTATGTGTATGTCGTCACTGCCATTCTCATGAATTATTAAGTGGACACACATGTATAAAAAGCTATATATAATCAAATTTTGTTGTTACCATGCGATGATCCCATAATGCCAAATTGTTAATATTGATTGATGTTTCCATATTGGGTCCAATAATTATCACATACTTGGAATATGACTGGCCAGGCTCAAACAGTTTGGATGTTGTTTCAAATCAAATTATTATGATATTGCTCCACCTATCTAATCAACTTTAAAAAATTAAAATTGAATAGACTATTCATATTATTACATCATACCAACTAAAGGTTGCTAGTAGACAAGATTCAAAGAATATGATGTTAATGAATCACAGCCAAAGATAGACAACTTATCCAAGTTTTGACTACTAAGGGACAAACTATATTTACATATGCTATTCCTGTTCTTACTATATTTAATTAGTTCATTTATATTTTACATATAATTTGGAAAGTTGTCTCCTCAGTGTAAAAACCAACAAATACCCAAATCTATGCAAGTTTGATGATAACTAGTTATACATTTAGGGCCGGATTGAATTGACTTATAAAAAGTACTTAATTTATAAGTCAAAAGTAAAAATTAGATATTTGATTTATTTTTTCATGTTTGGTTGAGGAGTAGAAAATATTTTAATGTTTGGTTTTTGATAAATATCTTTTATTTTTGTTGGAGTAGAAAATAATTTTTGAAGTTGAATTTTTTAAAAAAAAACAAACTTAAATTTTTTTTTCGAGGGGGTTCGAGGGTAGGGTGAAAAAAATTAAAATTTGAAGTTGAATTTTTTTAAAATAATAATATTAATTTTTTTTTG
>NC_028642.1:39260912-39299857 GCF_001406875.1 Solanum pennellii | reverse complement strand
GTTGGGTGGGGAGGGCTGATAGGGGGGTGGGTGAGTAGGGGAGATTGGAAGAGAGTTTTGAAAAATTATTTCCTTATGTTTTGAAGGGAAAGTCATTTTCCTTAAATTTGAAGAAAGTGAGTTGATTTGGAAAACATTTGACCGAACCAACCATGAGAAAATTGAAAAACATTTTTCGGAAAATGTTTTCCTCCATACCAAACACACCCTAAATGTGAATATGCTTGAACACAATTTTTTATCATTTCCTTAACTTAAAAAAATGCTTAAAACCTAAAAACACTTAAAAATAAGCTAATTCAAATGACTTGTTTTATCATGAAGACTAGTATTACTAATCGGGGAAACTTGCACAAATAAATTTTTCAATACCAGTGATGATGTAATGACCTATTCTGCCGTTATGCATGGGCTAATCCTAAAAGAAATTGAGTGAGAATTTTGGGGCTGAGGAATTGAAAATGTTAGACTAGGCTAGGCTCGAATGAAGTTTAGGGGGATCCGAAAAAGAGAATGAATGTTAAGGATTTTTGGTCATCATTCTCATTCATTGGATTGTTTTAAATACTTGTTTATTTTACTAGTGTGAGTTGTTTTTTCATTGTGGTAGTGATTGTTGTAATGTTTGTGACTTTCAATTTGCTCAGCTACCACACCTACAATGGAATATCAACCGATTGATTTGGATACATGTAATTGTTACAAGTCCATGAGTGACCGAATTAGTATGTTTAAATGTTGGAGCGATTCTTGAATAGATCGAGACCGCATGTTACGCACCATAGATATCCTGGAGATCCCTAGTATTCTCACATTTCGTTCGCCACTCTCACTCACCTCTCTCACTTTATACAACCACTAATGTATACATTGTGTTTGTGTTTGTATAAAGCGAGAGAGAATTGTATATTCAAATACAAATGCATATATTTTCGTCCTATACACTTATAATTATACAAATACGATCTTCCCCTGCACAATTTTCTTGCCTTTCTCTGTTTCTCGTTGTATACAAACACAGATTATACAATTGATTTTTTTGTACATGTATACCGAAACATATTATACAGTTACTTCTTTTGTATATATACGTATAGCAAAATAACCATATTCATTTGTATAGTTTGCTATGGAACACAATTAAGTAAAACTATAATTATAACATATAAATATGATTTTTGTGTTTGCTATACGTGAAAATTGCTCAAAAAATTACCTAAAACTTCTTATCGTAACTTTTTTTTTCTAGTATATTTTATTACAAAGAAGTTAAACATAAGTGAACTTACTTATTTTATAATAAAATTAAAAGAAGTTAACTATACTGTTTTCTTAATCAAATGTGTTACTACCAAAAACTTTAGACTTCGTTTTCTTGAGTAAATTTAATTTAATGTTCTTTCAAATAAAATATAAAGAAATATATAAGAAACATAAGTGTGTAGCCCACATCTTAATTTAGGATAATTTGGAATTTATTCTTATAAAAGAATTTGTGATTCTTGTCGAAGTATTTTGAGATTATTAAAAAGATTTTGACATATAATTTACGTGATATTTAAAATTTTAAATCTATATAAATATTTAAGAGTTTATGAGATATTTTTAAATGACTCTTCGAAGAAATAAGCTAGGTTTTAAATTAAATAGTTTTCAAAATATCTAACTAAAATTAAAAATACATTATCAAATCCTAATTCAATGAACACTTCTTATAGAATTGCACTGAAAATTTTGGTGTTTATACTTAAATGGAAAAATCAACTTATTGTTGTATAGCAAATAAAAAATTGTATATTATAAATAAAATTTATACTCTTTAATCTTTTTTTGGCCAAGTTATAAAGGAATAGAGCATATGCCTTCCTATTACCTATATAGTGGGGAAAGCGTGATGTGAATCTATCCTAAGCAAGCAAAAGATACCTCTTAAATATATTATTCCTCCTACTACTATTCCAGGAAGGGACAGACACAAAAATTATGTATACTTCATATATATATAGAGATTTAAAACTAACTATATTATATCTTTAACTAATTATATAAATCTCATAATGAAAATTCTAATTTGACGTTAATAATAAGATTTGCTTTTTAATGAAAAAATGTTTCGAGTCTATCCATCGTGATTCGTTGAAAAGAAGAAGCAATACCAAATTGAAAAATATACACATGTTGTAAACAGCCAATCACAATGCTTTTTATTGCAAACCATTACATAATTAGACAACAATCTATTGAGTAGAAAGGTATATCCGATTATCATTGGCCCCTTCTTTAACTCAATAATAATTAAACAAACACAAATACCAACTTTAAAAAAAAAAAAACAAACCATACAGCAATAGAATCTCAAACCAGCCGTGTTAATCTCACATCCTATCAGACACAAGACAAACGGCAGCACAAATCCAATTTTCTTATAGAGCCAATACAAGACCCGGAACAGATTTCCCGACCCGATTAGGTAAGCTACTCTCCCAAACAGAGGGACAATGCAGAGGCGTAATAGAGGAAATATCGGATTGGGTTTTCTTCCGAAAACGGGTGACAGTAAGTGAGGTATTGAAATACTCCCTAACCTGGGTAATTACCCCATCCGTAACAGTCCAGGCGTGAACCCAAGTAATAGATCGGGTCGGGTCACAGCCTTCCACGAGAACCACGGAGCCGAATACGTCAATGGTTTTAGGAAGAAATTGAAAAGAGGCGTTATCGAATTTAGCAGTACCGGTGAGTATTTGCATCAAAAATTGATGAGAAGGAGGACCATGGAACCACCACTCAAGGTCGGGGGCCAGGAGTTTCTGGACCTGAACGACGTCGTGTGAGCTCAAGGCTTCATACAGGGCGAGCACCACCCCTTTGTTGGTTGTTTCCTCCAGAGTTAACTGAGAGTTAGCCAGTGCAGTAAAAAAAAAACAGATATTATTATGAAGAAATGAAGGTAGGTATAATGAACTATGAAGAAGGTGTTATGTGGGGAAGGAATATATATATAGGGACGTTGGAAGGGTAGTTTGGAAATTATAGGTGCATAGTAGGGTGAATTTAGGTTTTAAAGGGGCACATGATATTTACGCGCCATTCCAGTGCTCGGGGATTACGTGATGATATATTTGGGTGAGAAGAGGCGTTTTATTTTAGGTAGGGTCCATTATAGATGACGTCATATATTTAAGTTTCAAGCATACCTTTTTTGACCTTGTAATAATAACTTATACAAACACTATATAAGTTTAACTTCATTCATACTCGAACTAATTTTTGAGTTTTGACAAGTTGGCTTACAATCCTAGCCCACATATTCCAAATTAGTTTTAAAGTTGGTAAATGAAATTTAAAATATTTCATAAGAAAATTATAAATTGTGAAGATTAATAATTTTAAAAAAAAATAATTCTTATATTATCTTACTAAAGGAAAAATTATATTTCAACAAAATACTCAAATATTTTTACATTGTAAATATTGAAAATTTATACAATATACATAATATTCCTTAAAGGCATGGAATATGCACAAAGATTATTGAAGATCAAATAATTCTGAAAATATCCCATGTGGAGTGTTTACAATGATCAAGATCTCGAATATCTCATATACTATTGAATATTCTCAAATAAATCATGAAGATATCAAATATTGTCTCAAATAGATCATGAATAAATCAAATATTGTCTTGTCAAAGAGATCTCGAATATTCCGCAAATTCATGAAATATTCAAAAGGATCAATGAAATAAATTTTAAATCACCTAGTTCAAGAAATACACCTCTAATGACCCTCAAATTATGAAGATCAAAAGTCTAAATCATCCTTATTTGATATATATGTCACTAACGATCCTCAAATTATCGAGATTAAGTTCATATTCAAATCATCCTAGTTCGAGAAATACGCCACCAGTGACTCTCGAATTATGGATAAATCTTAGGAGAGTGGAATCAAGAAAGGAACAAAATTGTACTCATTTGATTTTACAATAAAATATTCTTATTTCTTCATATTTTGTTTATGGTTAATTTATTTTCCATATATTTAAAATATATTACAAACATACGTATTTATGTATTTTTCTAATAAATTAAATATTTTTGATAATAACAAATTTTAAAATGAATATAGAACACTAGTCAAATAATAATAATAATAATAATAATAATAATAATAATAATAATAAAAATTATTCTTCAATATAATTCATTCATATGAGATGGCCAATTCAAATGTCGAGCATAAATATTTATTGTGAAATTTAAAATGATTTTTTCCCCGCAATTTATAAACTTATGAATGAGCGTTTACATTTAATAAAATTAAAAATACAATTTGAAAATCCCAACTCTTTTTTTTAAAAAAACTTAAGATTAAAATCATAATCGTAAATCACATATTCAAATCTTATTCAGTAATTCTCTTGTAATCAATTTTTCTCTATATTATTAATTGTTGGTGTGACATTTTAATATTAATAAAATATTTATATGTTACATTATGTTATGTCCATTGGTGAACTTTACATTTGTATCTCTTTACTCTCATTAGTTGTGGAAGAAAGTGATCATTAGTCAAAAGTCATGCGCTTTTATTATTAGGGTTGACCTATTACATGCCTTAACTACTCAAAAGTGTATTTAATCATCCCTTCAGTCACCCAAGCCAGGCCATTACGTATAGAGTGAGAGTCATTCGCCTCCTAGTGAAGCCACGTATTAAATGACCCCCAACCCAATTTATTTTACTTGACCCACCCATTTACTTTTTCTAAGAATACCAAAATCTAATTGAGAATTACGATCGTAAATCGAACAAATAGCTAAAAATTTCTTCAATTATATAGTGTTTTTGAGTCATCCTTTGTGTTAATCATTTAATCCAGGTTTCACTTTCATGCTTGCAGAAACTTGGTGGTCACAATCGAGGAATTCATCATTTGGTACAAGAAAAGCGGTGTTAATTAGGATTTGGTAGAGCATCTATTGTGTCGTCATCTTCATTTGTGAAAGGTCGGTCAGACATCTCTAAGAGGTGGTTACTTAATAGTTCAGACTAGTTAGCCTAGGGTTATTTCGTCTTTAATTTTTTTTTTCAAGTTTACAGTATTTCATTCACATAATTCGCCTTTGTTGATGTATGTATTTTGTCATTGTTGAGGGCCAACTATTAATATTGTTTTCAGATTAAATTTGGTTTGAATTGGTTAGTTTGAGATTTTACCATAGTGGTGTTACGAAGAAGGGAAAAATGAGATACAATCATGATGGAGAAATTACTAATTTTTTAGATGTTGATATAGATAGATTTTCTTATTTTGAATTGAGGGATTATGGGAAAAAGTTCTGATATGAACCTAGACAATGCTTGCTATTTGTGAAACTGCTTAAAAGTGTTGCTATATTATAAATTAAGTCAGACTAGCATACTAATTTAATTGTTGAATGTTTGAGTAGTGGAGATATTTTGAAGACATTTGTATTTCACTTGATTGCAATTAAAATCAATGGGCCTAATGCATCTTTTGATGCAGAATTAGGACCAACAAATGTGGCCCAAGAAAATGTTTCAAACCCTAGTCCTACCCATTCCCCTGTCAATTCAACTACATCTTCTTCTGTACACTCTTTTACCGCTCCAAATACTCCTCCTTCTACTCATCAAACTCCAACCCCTATCCATCCTTCTATTGATGTAACTCTTGACTCTTTCCATCATTCTACTGATCCAACCCTTGACCCAGTCCATTCTTCTAATGAACAAATTCAAATAGAGAATCATTGAATGGACAATTTGATGAGAGTGATGTAGATAAAGAGCCAAGAACTTTTAGAAAGGAAAAGAGTAGAAGAAAGAGAAGGAAAACGAGAGAAAGAGCTCTATTGCTTGATCATGTAAAGTTCAAAAAAAAAAAAGAGCTAACTGTTGGGTATGATGAATTTATAGGTGGTAACAGAAACAATTAAGAAGGCAAGCTAGTTGATGATGAGCCTTACTATCCCTCAGATGAAGTTGTCAGTTTTGATATAGATTTTTAATGATTACAGTGATGATGACAGAGAGGTTTAACAGAGAGAGATAGTTTATTGAATATTCACAAAGATCATTGGAGGTCAAGGATCTGAAAATATCCCGTAAACTCTAGCTATTTATAAAAATCAAGATCTCAAATATCTCCTTCATTCTTGGGTATTCTCAAATAGATTATGAAGATATCAATCATTGTCTTTCTAAAAAAAGATCTAAAATATTTCGCAAATTCATGAAATATTCACAAATATCAATTGAGATAAATTTCAAGTCATCCTAGTTCGAGAAATATTCTAACGACCCTTAAATTGTGGATATCAAAAGTCTAAAATCGTCCTAGTTCGAGAAATAAACAAACGGTCCTCGAATTATGGAGATCAAGTTCAAATCATCATAGTTAAAATAAATACACCACTAATGGCTCTCGAATCATGGAAAAATTTAAATCATCATAATTTGAGAATTACGCTACTAATGGTCCTCGAAACGTGGATAAATTTTATGAGAGAAGAATCAGGGGAGGAACCAAATTGCACTAATTTGATTTAACGAAAAAATATTCTTGCTTCTTCATATTTCATTTATGATTAATTTATCTTTCAAATATTAAAAAAAGTTACAAAAAATACGTATTTATGTATTTTTCTAATAAATATTTGTGATAACAAATTTTCGAATAAATATAGAACACTATTGAATGAAGTGAAGCTTCCCAAACGTCTTGTAGCCTCATATTCATAAATGTGGTGTTTTTCACACTCATGAATAAGACTCTACTTGACGTGACTTGTCAGACATCCTAGGACCTTTTTCTAAAACCCGACGCTATATATACCAAGTTTATCATGACCCAAAGTACAACCTAGACGTGACATGGAAAATAGGATCCCAACAACAAGTCAATTGACATAAACATGATGTAATGAAATACTCCCTTCGTTTCAAAAAGAATGGTCTAATTTGATTTGGAACGGAGTTTAAGAAAAGAAAGAAGACTTTTTAATCTTGTGGTTCTAAATTAAAGTTATGTTAAATATACCAAAATGCTCTCTAATCTTGTGGTCTTGAACATGTCTCGTGAAAAGTTAAAGTTAAAGTGTTGTCAAAAAAGAAAATGGGTCATTATTTTTAAAACATAATAAAAAGGAAATAGGGTCATTCTTTTTTAAATTGAGAGAGTATAATTTAACAGATATAGTCAATATAAGTCTCGAATCATAAGGTGACCTAAACGATACCAACTGAGTATATACAAAAATGTGAAAAATACTAAGTTTGACATAAGCCTTCAACTATCGTTGATATGACTAGGACAAACTCCTAAGTCATGACCATAATCTGAAACTGAAAAGATAATAAAGCTCAATAAAATTATTCATGACTTTGTCCTCAAATCACTAGCACTCACCAATCCAAATGATGAAAGTGGAGCAATCCTAATCTAAGCACGTCCAGGAGGAGAACTATTGGACCCTATATTATGAGACAATATAGACACAATTATGCATTAGTACGGTGAATGTACTAAGTATGAAAAAGTCTGCATAAATATAAATACAATATCATCATGAGTTAGAAACATGAATATGCAAGACCAAGTAAAGACACGAAAAAGTTTAAAAGTCAATTTTAAAAAAGTATACGAGGTTAATGCATCTTAAAATCATAAAGAAAACCTTCAAAAAAATCTTTTAGAAAAAACATCGTTCAATTATGAGACATTTACGGTTTATCAACAATAAAATCATGTGAGTTGTAACATAGAATCTTGTATGATCCTCACAGCAAAAAGGGAAATCTACTTGTCAAGGTAGGACTCTGTTTGATTCATTAGTGTTAATGTGGATTCGCTGACTAGGTCATTTAGGGAAATCCTGCGGAGCACGTAGTTAGGGACAAGGAGATTGTTTTTAGATATTTGACATCCACTAACTGAAGAGACTTCATCTCAATGTCCTATCGGTGCTACGTAAATCTTAACAGAAAATACAGAATCATAATCATCTCAAAACACTTGGAACGACACAATTAAAACTACCAATCCAATCATAAATCATAATAGAGTAGCTCCTTTAAAATTACGATTTCATAAAATCTTCATAATAGACACCTACCTTTATAACTGGCTAAATCATGATTCCTTTCAATTGAGAGAAAACCTTTCACAAATCTTTGATACTCATCTTAAAAGAATCTTTTAATAATAAATCACTCTTTTCTAATACATGCATAAATCTTTAATCGAATTCATAATCATAGTTCATAAACCATAAACCTTGTTCAAACCATATGATTGAAAATCATGTAATTTAATCAAATCATGCATAATAATATTGAATATAAACAATTGAATCATACTAAATAGAATCTATGGAGATTTGCATGAACCTTAATGAAATTGAGTGAAATCAAAATTGAGAATCTCATGGGACCCAATGGATGCAAGGGATCCATTGGTGAATTTCAACATACCTTGATAATGAAAGCCCTAAGAATTCAAAGTGAATGAGACCTTGAAGCTTGAAACCTTAACTTTCATTTTGAGAGCTCTTTGAGAGAATTTGTGGAAGAAGACTTAAGAGATTTGAGAGTTTGAGTGATGGCAGGGAATAGATTAGGTTTTGAAGAGTAAAAATGATTATAGAACATATTTATAGTCCCAAAACAATGTATTTTAGGGGTTAAATTAATAGAAAAAGACCAAAAGACCCTTCATCAAAATTTGTCGGACAGGGTCTACGACTTCGACCTACTTTCTATGGATTGTACTGGTCATTCATAGATCACTTACTAGGATTCAATATGTATGATTTATTCCACGAGACCATTCTATAGTTTGTACAACATTCTACGGCTCGTAGGCCTCTATTCGTAGACTTCTACTTATGACCAAAACTTCACAAAGTCTGGATCACTTCTGGTCCCTTCTACGGTATGTCATGTCCATTCATAGGTCAAATATAAGAGACTTGACATTTTAAAAACTCAATGTAAGTCCTACGATTTTCTTATCAGAATATGTCGAACTTCCTACAATTTGTAGGTTGAACTCGTAGACTACTATCTTAGTGCCAAAGTGCAACCTTTTCTTTGTTAAACTTAATTTTCAATTTCTGAGGTGTTACACGACGATACTTTTAAAGTGGTGATAGACCAATCAGTTTTATATATAAAATTCCTTGTAAAAGGAGAGGAAAGAGGAACAAATTATCAAGATAATTGTTGAAATAACCTGTTCCTTATTACTGTTATTTCTTGTAAGTGTCATTTGTGATGTAGCTAACAGAATTAGTTACAACATAGTCAGTTAAAATGGAACTTCTAGAAGTAGGTTAGCTGGACCTATAAAAGTACTAGCCATCAATTGTAATACAAAAGATAATTCAATTTAGATTCAATGAAATAGTGATCCTCATTTTTTCTTCCAATATCTCTATAGCAGCTTCGAAAATTCATCAATGGTGAACTTATTCACCATAAATTCTACATACAGAACTACAAATTAACATGGTATCAGAGCAGCGATCTCACCTTCAGCCGAGCTTAGGAATTTGAGTTAATCGCAACCAATTAGTTTAGCAAATGATAGGAGAACAATCTGCTATAGAAATGGAAGTTCCAGCTGCAACAAAAATTGATCATCATCATCCTCTCCATCTTCAAGCTTCTGATTCTCCAGGCTTAGTAATAATTCCGATCAAACTCACACGACCAGAGAACTACTCTCTATGGAGCAGATCAATGAAACTAGCACTGCGAGGCAAAGGAAAACTTGGATTTGTGGATGGAAACTGCACAAAGAGTAAGTTTAAAGGACAACTAGAAGAGTTATGGGAAAAATGTAACGCAATTGTGCTATCATGGATAGGAAGTACTGTTACAGCTGATTTGATGCCAAGCATAGTTTATGCTTGAAATGTGAAGAAGGTATAGGATGAATTCAAGGAACGTTTTCATAGATCGAATTTGACGAGAATTTATTATTTGTGGGCAGAAATTGCTGATTTGAAACAAGGAACAGACTGTGTGACAAGCTATTATTCTAAAATGAAGGATCTATGGAACGATCTTGATGTAATGGTTCCACTGCCTGCTTGTGATTGTGAAGAATCCAATGCTTATATAAACCATTTGAAGTCACAACGATTGTTATAGTTCCTTATGGGTCTTAATGAGAGTTATAGCAATTTGAGAAGTCACATTTTATCTCGCAATGCTAATGTAACTGTGAACGAAGCTTATGCTACCATGGCTCAAGAGGAAAGCCAAAGATCATTAGGAGTGGTTGATGCTCAGAAGGATCCTTTGACTATGATGACAGGAAGGCCACAAGGTTACATATCTAGAAAACCTGGAGGTTCTGGTGGAGCTGGAAGACGCTATGGAGGTTCTGGAGGAGCTGGAATACCTTGTATACATTGTGGATACAAAGGTCATCTAAAGGAGAATTGTTACAGGGTACTTCTGATTTCGTAAGTAGGAGAAAAACTTCCTAACAAAATGCACAAACACAGTCTAGTCAGGGCAAACCTATAGTCAACACTAGCACCAATACAAATTCAGAAGTTCCACAAATAACTGGTCCAGATGCTTCCTCTTCCAGTTCAGGATCAGGTTATTTTCTCACTGAACAGCAATATCAGGAATTGCTTGGGAAGAAGGATCACACGACCTCCATTAGTGAATGTGTGTCTAACATGGCAGGTATACATTCTTCATTGTCAAATGTTTTTGCACATGAATGGATTGTTGATTCTGGAGCCTCTCATCATACTACACCTTGTAATGATTTGTTGTTTGACATTAAGAAACTCGACAACCATCTTAGTGACAAAGTTCAGGTGTCTACTGGTAGGAGATGTCAAATCACAAGTGCAGGGAATGCTACTATTTTTGGAACATCAAAGATACAGAATGTTCTACATATTCCTGATTTCAAATTTAACCTACTCTCAGTGTCTAAAATAACCAAGGATTTGTCATGTGTTGTTCTATTCTTTCCTGATTTTTGTGTATTTCAGGTACTCTACAATGGCAAGGTCTTGGGGATTGGTAGAGAAAAGGATGGGTTATACCTCTTAAAGGAACAGGTCACTCCTACTACAAATACTGTCAGTTTCAAACATCAAGCAGAAGGTGTTCTTTGGCATCTCAGATTGGGACATCCTTCCTCAACTGTGATGCATCACATTTCCTCTATTCCAAATATGTTAGCAATAATATACAAGATAAATGTCATATTTGTCCTCTTGCTAAACATCATGGATCTAGCTTCCCTCCTAATTCTAGTAAAACACTTGCTTGTTTTGACTTGATTCATGTAGATTTATGGGGGCCCTATAGAAAGCCTACATATGATAAGAAATACTACTTTGTCACTATTGTTGATGACTACAGCAAATATACATGGATTTGTCTACTTCATTCTAAACATGAGGTCCATATTGTCTTGAAGAATTTTCTTTGTATGATTAAAACTCAGTTTAGTGTCAATGTGAAGTCCTTAAGGTCTGACAATGGAACTGAATTCTTCAATACTCAATGCATGCAATTATTGGCCTCACATGGCATAATTCACCAAAGCAGTTGTCCTTACACTCCTCAGCAGAATGGTATTGTGGAGAGAAAACATCGGCACATTTTAGAAAAGGCTAGAGCTCTTAAATTTCAAAGTGGAGTTCCTATCAGTTTTTGGGGTGATTGTGTTAGAACTTCAGTGTACTTGATTAATAAGTTACCTTCTCCAGTTTTGAATGGGAAGACAGCCTATGAACTAATGTATGGAAAGATACCTATTCTTGATCACTTAAAGGTGTTTGGTTGTTTATGTTATGCTAGCAAATTACCTAGAAGTGACAAGTTTGGTGTAAGGGCAAAAAAGGTTATTTTGGTTGGCTATTTTGAAACTCAAAAGGGGTACAGATTATATGATTTGGAGGATAAAATCTTCTTTGTAAATAGGGATGTTGATTTCAGAGAATCTATATTTCCTTTTAAGATAGATGTAACATCAGATTTAGACATGTTCCATGTAACTCCTATTGATCACTGCCATCCTCCTACTGCTTCCAGTACCTTAGATATTGACGAGGACACTCAGCCTTTGCCTGACTTAGTTGACAATATGCAAGATGACACCTCGTCAAATTCTATTTTACCTTATGATGGGGTGCAGATGGCTAATCTGGAAGATACAACAGTGCAGGATGCTGTTGATTCAATTTCTACAGTTTCTTCTTCTGCTCGCAGTAGACCAATCAGGGCAACCAAGCCTCCAATATGGCTTAGTGACTATGTTACTGCTGTTACGCCTAAAGGGTCATGCTCACATCCAATTTCTCAACATGTTTCTTATGATCATTTGTCTTCAACTTATCAGATGTATTTGGCAAATGTGTCTATTCTCACTGAACCAACCTCATTCAAAATAGCTTCTCAATATTTTAGATGGGTTCATGCAATGCAACAGGAGATAGATGCTCTAGAAGCTAATCATACTTCGGAGTTGGCTAGTTTACCTGCTGGTCAGAAAACTATAGGTGCTAAATGGGTGTATAAGATCAAATATAAATCTAATGGTGAGGTGGACAAGTTTAAAGCAAGGCTTGTGGCTAAGGGATATACTCAAAGATAAGGTGTAGACTATCATGAAACTATTTATCTAGTAGCAAAGATGGTTTCAGTCAGGACTGTGATCAGTGTTGCTGCATCTAAGGAATGAGATCTTTTTCAGATGGATGTGAGTAATGCTTTCCTTCAAGGAGACTTGGATGAAGTTGTCTATATGGATCTCCCTCAGGGTTTCCATAGACAGGGGGAGACTAGAGTGTGCAAGCTCTTGAAGTATTTGTATGGCCTTAAACAGGCTTCAAAACAATGGAATATTAAACTCAAATCAGCCCTCTTGGCTGAAAATTACAAACAAAGCTCCTATGATCATTCATTGTTTACCAAGAAGCAAGGAACAGGTATTGTGGTTATTCTTATATATGTAGATGACCTTCTTATTACTGGAAACAATCAAGACCTCATCTATGAGGCAAAACAGTATCTCCACGGCAAATTCAAAGTCAAGGACCTAGGACCACTTACTTATTTCCTAGGGATAGAAATAATGAGGTCCAAACATGGAGCCTTACTCAATCAAAGGAAGTATGTATTAGAAGTCATTTCTGATGCTGGTTTGAGTGGAGCCAAACCAGCTTCTACCCCGTTGGAAGCTAATATCAAACTCACAAGTGTAGCCTATGATGATCACCTAGGTAATATGATTGAAGACCCTTTATTGGAAGATATTTCAGCTTATCAAAGACTAGTTGGAAAGCTGATTTACCTGACTATTACAAGACCTGATATCTGTTTTGATGTACAACTGCTAAGTCAGTTCATGCAGCAACCCAAGAAGTCTCATTAGGATGCAACAATCAGGATAGTTAGATATCTCAAACACTCTCCTGGATTAGGTGTTTTTATGAAGAAAGGTTCTGAACTAAAGTTGAGTGCCTATTGTGATTCAGACTGGGCAGCTTGCCCCAACACTAGGAGATCTGTGACAGGGTATGTTATTCAACTTGGAGGCTTGTTGATCTCATGGAAATCGAAGAAGCAACACACAGTTAGTCGAAGCTCAGCAGAGTTTGAATACAGAAGCATGGCTGCAGTTGTGTCAGAAGTCATTTGGTTGATTGGATTCTTACAAGATATTGGAGTTAATGTTCCTACTCCTATAGAGCTATTCTGTGACAAAAAAGCTGCAATACAAATAGCTTCAAATCCCATGTTTCATGAACGTACAAAACATATTGAGATTGACTGCCATTTTATGAGGGAAAGGTTTCAGGCAGGGCTGATTAAACCTGCACATTTGTCAACTACTCTGCAATTGGCTGACTTGCTTACCAAAGGTCTTGCTGTAGCACAACATCACTTCCTTTTGTCCAAGCTTGGGGTTCTAGATGTTTTCCACCCTGCAGCTTGAGGGGGTGTGTTGAAATAACTTGTTCCTTATTACTGTTATTTCTTGTAAGTGTCATTTGTGATGTAGCTAACAAAATTAGTTACAATTTGTTATGAGGTCAGTTAAAATTGAATTTTCTCGAAGTAGGTTAGCTGGACCTATAAAAGTACTAGCCATCAATTGTAATTAAAAAGATAATTCAATTTAGATTCAATGAAATAGTGATCCTCTTTTTCTCTTCCAATATCTCTGTAGCAGCTTAGAAAATTCATCAATGGTGAACTTATTCACCATAATTCTACATACAGAGCTACAAATTAACAATAATCATAATAATAATAAGGCAAATGCTTTTTAAAAAAACACTATAATTTAATGTTTTCTGTGGAGATATTTGAGTGAAATTAAATATTGGTGTGAGTTGTTATCAAGGACAATTGGTTATATATGCAAATATGAGAAGATTATCTGATCTATTTACATGTGAGGATATTGTCATTTTACAAATTCTATAAGACCGTCAATCTTCATACTTATTTAAGTCATGTTAAGATACTAACAAAGTAAGTGACTCAACACTTAGAATATAAGTGATTTTCTTTAATAAGGAGAACAAAATATTATATGAAGACGACATTGCTTGCGTCATTCAACTAAATAAAGAATATATTGGAGAAAACAAAATAAATTATATTTGACAAAGTTTATTTTATACACGATTTATTATGATAACATATATACAAGATTGAAATATGTAGTCTTTGAGAAATAATGTCATGTTTTCATCAGGAGGAGTGAATTACACATTACACTATTTTTTTCTTGCGAAGTTTTGTCTCATAAGATTTTTCTGAAAGGTTTTAACATCACAATAAATAATGTATATTAAAATATGTTTACTCTTTTTCGTTCACTGAAATTTTTTCACTTAATTTTCTCTAGTAAAGTTTTAATGAAGTACATTATCGATCAAAACATAGACATCCAAGGAGGTATTATGAAACTTATTATGGATGTCCAATATTTAGAAATAAATCCTCAACTACTCTTTCCTGTAATGAAATTAACTTCCACACCTCCACAACCTTCCCCTTTGATATTTGATCATACTATTTTACACGGTTATTAAGAAATTATTTATAAATGAAAAAAAATAAATATACCCATAAAATATCGTAAATGATATGCAGATACTATTCATCATACTTTTGGAACATTGGTGTTCCTACCGTCCAAAACTAGAGCATATATGTCCTTCACTCTAAGGGAAGACTAAATAGGGACACGAGACACAATCTTATCCGTCGATCCGATATTGAATAAATGTTGAATTAGTGGATTAGATTATGACACGTGTATGTATTAGTATAAATGGTATATATGCTCTAATTTATGGACGGTAGTAGCACCAATATCCCAAAAGTATGACGGAGGGTATCTGCATATCATTTATGATAGTTCCAGGGTATATTCGTCTTTTTTCACTTTATAAATTGAATGTATAATTGATTATTCTATTAATGGTTTCTTAATAATTGTGTGAAATAAAAAGTGTCCATCTAATATGGGACGTATGAAAAAACTTTCATGGTTAATGTCATGTTTATAACCAAACTTTTGTATGTCTCTATAAATATAGCACTCTAGATAACTACATATAAATTCATATGGTATATACTTAAAGATTAGAAAAACACTTGAAAGAATTAGAGAACCCTCATATCTTGTCCCTCTCATTTCTTGTTTACTTTCTTTCTTCATATTGTTATACTTTTGTCTTCTTATTATAATACATAATATAATTATTTTTCAAATTTGACAAAGTAATGACAATTGACACCATTAAACAAGAGTTGTTCCATCATTGTTACACTTTTTTCAATGGCTGAAAAATAGTTTTTAGTACTACCCAGAAACTTCTATTTTTCTTCATTAGAATTTGACTAAACACATCAAATTTTAAATACTTTTGACTTTCCAAAAGCTTCATCAAATAGATTTTAAAGCTCTAGGTTGGCCAAGATACCAATTGTGAGCTAATTAATCCTAACTCTTAAGTTCTTATAGAAAATTTCAAAGTTGCTAGTCTAGCTGATAATTAAAAATTGTCAAAAATATGTGCACACCTACTAGTAGCACTTGTAAGTTTGGCCTTGCTATAGCAACTTGAATTGCATGTTGTGATAATTAAATTCACAGCTTGGAGTCTAGAAATTGGACGTAATCATGTTTTGGGAAAGAGAGATTGAGCCATTCCTTGTAGTTATTATTATTGTGTCCAATATAGATCTGGCACTAAATATAATTTTTTGTCGCTAAAAGTAAATAAATAATGACGCATTTTATGTTATAGCTATTTTATGTTATAGATAATAATTTTATAGTTATATATCATATTTATTGTATTGTGTCATGTGCCCTCATGACGTTTCTTTATACCTTTAGTTTGTTGGCTACTTAAACGTGAGTTTTGCAGAGACTAATTATTTGTACTGAATATATAAAGAAAGATGTTATATGCGAGCATCGTCCATATATTAGTATAAATATTATTGTTTATTTCAATGTAATAAACTCGGCGTGTATCAATTTATTTTTTATGATAAAATAAAGAGATTTATATAGATTTGTTTTAGCCCAAATCAACTCATGATAAGAGTGCACACACGAGAACACCTAGGCAAATAGTTTTGAATAAGTATTATTTTTTAATTTAATTATTATACAATAAATCCTTTTTTTTAATGCAAGAGTCAAATGTATAGCTGGATTTGAGGAAGAAAAGAACAATTTATCTTACTATTCATAGTATTCAATTGATCTTTATCCAAAAAGAGCTTTATGTTACTATTCAACTTATCTCAAAATGAACAAATTTAATTTGATTGAATTGAATCATTTAATTTGATTGAATTGAATCATAACCATCATTGAATAAACCCATTTAATCAATTCAAATTGGCATTAAAATTGATGTTCCAATACCTGTCACATCCTAATTAACCTTTTTCCTTTTTTTTTCTTAAATTATCATCATTAATTATTATAATAATATTCATCCATTCATTTTCATTTGTCCGTTATATTAAAACTAATTATTCAATAATCTATGATCCTTTTGTGCATGTTATATATACTCTTGCTACTAAATATCATTAAATATCCAATATCTTCTCAAAATATTATATTTAATATTTAAAGTATAAAATGATAATATTATAATTATTATTTAATATTATTTAAAATGTGTGTCAATTCAATTGTGAACCGTTGGCTAGAAGTAATAATTATTTTTATTATGTTAACGCCTGAATAAAATAATGGCAAGATTGATGTCTAATTAAGCATCAGAAGGTGGAGCAAAGAGATTAGTCTCAATTTAAGTATTTTAATTTAACTGAAAATATGATATATATATATTTTTTAAAAAAGAAAAAGTTAAAATTTTGTTATTTTAAATTAAAAATATGTAGAATTTTTAGAATTTTATAAATATTAAATTGGAAAATTTATCAAAAACAGAAAAGATATTCAAGGAAATGCTTAAATTCAGATGAAATATTTGATAAGTGCTGGCCACGTTTCAATTGGAGTGCCAAATAATTAACTAAATAGAGTATAAAAAGTCCACAATGTGGAAAGCTGAACGACATATCACTTCCTTATAACGTTTAATGATGGGTAACAAATGTCGTTTCCTACAATATTAAATACTTAAATAGATATTTAACAACATAATCTGATAGCTCATGAAGCGTTTTGACAAGGATGTATACAATAGGCTGTATAAAAATTGTATATATTACTCCCAATAATTATCCACTAATACTTTTTGAAGATGTTTAATAATAATCTATTTTATAGAATTAATGGATGATTTTACATTTATAGTTCCTAATCTTATCCTTATCATTGTTAGATATCGCATTTGCTATATTCAGCGAGTGATATAGTAAAATTATCCTTTTATTTATAATTTTTTAAGAAGTTTATAAAGTCAATACTGGAGCGGTATTGTTGGACAAAGGGAGTAAGTTTTAATATAATATTAGTTTGTAAAAAGAAAAGTATTGAAAACACAATTAGATTTGACACAAATTATTAGTTTCATCTTTGAATTATTGACAACCTAAAAATATCTTTTTACTTGATTAATTGAATTAAAATACACCTCCGATCATGCAACATGAGCGAAATAGACCCCTAAATTCTTTCTAAGTTTACAGGGGTTTTCAACACCTTTCTCAATTGTTCATTAAGAGTCTCATGCTCCTATAAGAGCTTGTGACCACTTGCTATGTCTTGTTGCAAATTAGGTGTGTAACTAAATTTAGTTAGTCTTTGGATAAAAAATTAGTTAGTCAAGTAGAGATGTGTTCTTAAGGTTGTCAATATTTCAGGAATTAAACTAATAATTTATACCAAATCCAGGGGTGTTTTCAACACTTTTCAGTGTGGACTTATAGAAGGATATTGAATAGACAAATAATGTGTTAGACTCGTATCTTTCATAGTATGCATTTTCATCTTCTGGCCGCCTAATGACCTATAATGCAAGTCACTACCTCTTTTGGGATTATTAATGGAGAAGGTAATAGCTAATATACGATTCGTTTTGACAAGAAAATCCAATTCAGCTATATATTTAACACGAGGATACTTCAATAAAAAAAAGCCAAAATCAAGCCACACCATAGAATAACCCTACTGAGCCAAAATGAAAAGTCTTCATCCATAAAGGGGAGAGGAATGAATCCCAAATATGAAAAAAAAAATCAAAAAGCGAGTTCGAATGGAGTGAGTTTAGTGCTTTTCTTTAATATAGAAGCACTGAGCCTTCAACAATGCCCTTCCTGACCTCTTGTTTGAGTTGATCGAAGGTGGCGAGTGGAAGAACATCCTGCAATAAAAAATGCTCTTCTACTCACAAGCACTGACTCTTGTTGGTGTGATCAATCATAAAGTCAATAATAAAGAATATGTGCTCCTCGCTCCCGCTATGGTTCGATACGATATGATTTGATTGGTCCAACCTTTAGTAACTCAAAGTCGTTTATTTAGACTCGCGTAAGTTAGGAAATTCACCCTGTTCACTGTTTTCACTCCAACTCGAACAAAAAAATTCTTCCTCATCATGTCTCATGGTGTCTTCATCAATGAGTAAATCTTAATCATTATCTTCCATAAGGTAAAAAGAATCTAATTCTTGAACTTGTGTAAACTCTTGATGAGGTTGTTCCAAGTGTGTAGGCCCCACATATTGCTCATCTTTCCCTGTTGATAGTCTTACAGTAGCAATGGACATAAAAGACATTTTTTGCGTGGCTTTTAACGTCTGAATTCAATACCATTCACCTTAGTGGGGAGTTCAATACCTTCTTTCCTTGATAGATACTAGATAAATTTCCTATTACTACGCTAACTTGATGGAATATGATAATTCAACAAGCTTACAATATGTGTGTTTTGATGATAGACAATAAATGCAAATATATACATATATGAGTATCGCCAAAATTGTCGCAGCCGCCAGAATTAAGTAGCCATCGGAATTAAGTGATTAAACGTAAAGTGCTCAAGATGCTGAAAACACAAGTTGAAACAAATAAGGAAACTTTAACATGTTTTATTAAATAAGGAAGTTGTGTAGAAAAAGGATTGTACAATAAAAGGCAAAATTAGTACTCCTTGTTTAATTACAATTGTAACTTCCTTACCTTATTTGATAAGGACACAAGGCACGAGAATTATATAAAAAGAAATCAAACGCAGAAGAGCAAGCCAAGACTTTTACATTGAAGAGAAAGCGAGAGCCATTTATCACGTAAAAGCCTGTGAGATCAAGATTGTTACAAAGTTCAAGAAATTCTTGAGTTAGAAAGTCTTGAACGTGTAAACTGTTTTTCCGATTCATTATTTGAGTCGCTAGTTAGGTTTCTTTGTACAAGAGGTGGGTTTGACTTCTTGTAGAGTCGAGTTTTGGTTAAGTTTGTAACAAGAGGTGGGTTTGGCCTCTTGGAGGGTAAAGTTAGTCGATTACAGTTAATCGAGAGTTGTTGTAGTTGTGAGGTTATTGATTATTGAGTTGTAATCATAAAATCATCAAGTTGAAATTAATAAAACAAGGTTTTTCCTTCCTTGATTGAGGAAGGTTTTAGTTTCAAAAGTGTTTGTGTTGTGCTGTAAACCAACTTAAAAGAACCTGGTTCTTGTTTTAGGGGTAAGATTTCTTCAATTGGTATCAGAGCAGGTCTTTTCGATAAAAGATTTACACCTTGAAAAGACTCAATGACAGCACCACCTACCCCACAAGAGGGAGCTTCACAAACACGACCACCACTATTGAATGGAAAATACTATGGATGGTGGAAGAATCGTATGATGGATCATCTTATAGGCGAAAACCCTGACTTATGGGGAGTCATTCTAGATGGACCAACCATACCTATGAAAACTGCCACTGATGGAATAACCAAAATCCCAAAGGAGTGAAAAGAATGAGATGATGTAGACAAACTCGCAATCCAGAACAATGCCAAAGCTAAGAAAATCTTAATATGTGGTATAGGACCAGACGAATACAATCAAATCTCGTCATGTCAAGATGCTAAAGCCATATAATAAACACTACAAACAGCTCATGAAGGAACAACGCAAGTCAAGAAGTCCAAAATTGATAACTTAAATAGACAATATGAACTATTAGAATGGCAGAAGGGGAGACTACACAAAATATGAATACCAGGTTCACTTCAATCATCAATGAGATGTATTCCTTGGGAGAGATAGTTCCCAATGGAAAGGCAGTAAGAAAACTCTTGAGTGTCCTTCCTGAGGCTTGGGGAAAGCAAAGTCGAGGCTATCACTGAAGCACGCGACCTAGGTGCACTGGACATGGATGAGTTAATTGGAAACCTCATCACATATGAACTCAAGAAAAATCAAGAAAAAGAAATCGGAGGCAAGAGAAAGGAAAGGAATCTGGTTCTATAGGCTACTGCACCAGATGACTTTGAGGATGAAAATATTGCTCTTATGACCAAAAGGTTCACCAGAATGCTGAAAAGAGGACAAACATTCCAAAAGAAAACTCCTCAAAAATCCAATGAAAACACTAAAGACCAAGTCTGTCATAAGTGTGGAAGCCCAGATCACTTCATCAAATTCTGTCCACTCTGGGCTTTGGAGCAGAAAAAGGAAACCTCAGAGAAGGGAAAAGATATTAAGAAAGATAAGTTCATTCCTTCAAACAGAAGAATGACAACTCGAGAAGCAGATCTCTCAATGAAGAGCCATCGCAGCAATGGGAAATTCATCTGATGAAGAATCTGATGATGGTGAGACAGAAAATAAATCTCTTCTTGAACTAGAACAATCTGATGAATATGACTTTCTTGCCCTAGTAGCCTTGGAAACAAAAGAAGAAAAGGAAACTTGCAGATCCCAAGAAACTATATTAGCTCTTATGGTTGGATCAGATTCTGAAGAGTATAAAAAAGAATGAAGAGCTGACCAAAGAGCTCCACGTGACTAAAACTGAAGCGGAGAATGGAATGAGATGGACCAGGTCCTCCATACTACTCGATAACATTCACAGGAATCGTACTTCTGATAGACATGGAATAGGTTTTTATAAAACTAACCCTCAAGTAAAAAATCCCAACATAGATTGTCTATGTATGCACTATGGGCTGGTAGGGCATAAAAGTTACAATTGTCGAAGAAAATTGACTGCCATAACAATAATCTAAACTCTCTAAGAAAACCTCATCATGAGAAAGTCAATGAACAAAAACAAATCCCTAAAACCAAACCTCTTCCCAGATGGGCCAGAAAAAATCTTATTCATCCATTTTTTAAGCAAAGATCAAAGTGGATCTGGGTACCAAAAACTAACCCTTGAAATTGACTGCAGGGATCAGTGAGAAGGAAGCAAAAGCAATGATACTTGGATAGTGCATGTTCCAGACACATGACTGGAGATAAAAGTAGCTTTCTCTCACTCAGAAACTTCAAAAGAGGAAACATGGCCTTTGGTAATGGAAAAAGTGGTGAAATTCAGAGGATTAGAAAGGTTGGGTCTATGGATACTCATGCAATTGAAAACGTATACTATGTGAATGGTCTGCAACATAATCTACTGAGCGTATCTTAAATATGCGATAGAGGAAACAATGTACTCTTTACAGAAAAAGAGTGCAGAGTGAAAAATTGATTGACTGGGAACCTGGTTCTACTAGGTAAGAGACACAAGAATGTGTATAAAACAAAGTTTGTGGAGTCCAAAGAAAACACTCTCAAGTGCCTAAGTGCAGTCTCTGATTGCTCTATGCTCTGGCACAAAAGAATGGGACACATAAGCATGACAACAATAAATAAACTCATATCTAAGGACCTGGCTAGGGGACTGCCAACCAAAAGTTTCAGTAACAACAAAGTATGTGGAACCTGCATTCAAGGAAAAAAGGTGAGATCATCGTTCAAACCAAAGTTGACAGTCAGTACTACCAAGCCATTAGAGCTGCTTCACATGGATTTGTATGGACCAATGCGTGTACAAAGCAGAGGTGGGAAAAGATATGTGTTTGTAATAGTCGATGATTATTCAAGATTCACATGGACACTGTTTCTTGCAACAAAGGATGAAACATTCACTATGTTTGAAATTTTTGCAAAGCTGGTCCAGAAGAAATTCAACAAAGAAATAATTAGCATTCGATCTGACCATGGACTAGAATTTTAAAATTCACAATTCCTACAATTTAGTATTTCAAATAGGATCGAGCATAATTTTTCAACACCTAGAACACAACAACAGAACGGCGTAGTTGAGCGAAAAAATAGAACACTGGAAGATATCGCAAGAACAATGTTGATCTCAAGAAAACTTCCAAAATCCTATTGGGCCGAAGCAGTAAACATAGGGTACTATCTCATAAATAGATGCATGATCAGATCAGTATTAAACAAAACACCATATGAATTACTAAAAGGGAGAAAACCAAATTTGGGACATCTTAGGGCCTTTGGGTGTGTATGCTTTATACACAACAATGACAAAGACAACTTAGGAAAATTTGATGCCAAGAGTGATGAAGGAATATTCTGGGTTATTCTTCACAAAGCAAAGCCTACAAGGTACTTAATAAAAGAACAAACCGTGTAGAAAAAAGTGTTCATGTCGTCTTTAATGAAAGTAATAGTGAAATTGAAGGTAATTCAGAGGATGAACAGAATGAAGTCATCTGTTCAAGGTCATCAGATTCAAAAATATGGAAGAAGAAATCGTATCCTCTCATAAAACACCTGAAACAGAAGATAAGTATACTACTGAAACAGGTCCTACTGCGTCTGAGGAACCTGCCAACATCCAAACTCATAGTTGGAAGAATCAAAGCTCACATCCTTTACAAAACATTCTTACTCCTCTTAATTCAAGCATTTCAACAAGATCCAAATTACGCAGTATGTGTGCTTTTTCTGCCTATGTATCCCTGATTGAGCCAAAAAAATATAAAAGAAGCACTATCAGACTCTGATTGGATTAGTGTTATGCAAGAGGAACTAAATCAGTTTGAACGAAGCAAAGTATGGAATCTGGTCCCAAAACCTCAAAACAGAACAATAATAGGAACAAGGTAGGTATTTAGGAATAAGCTTGATGAACAAGGACAAATCATACGCAACAAAGCCAGGTTAGTTGTACAGGGGTATAACCAAGAAGAAGGAATAGACTACGATGAAACCTTCGCACCCGTGGCAAGAATTGAAGCAATTAGAATATTGATAGCATATGCCGCTCATATGGAATTCAAACTCTATCAGATGGATGTCAAAAGTGCCTTTTTAAATGGTTATCTACAAGAAGAGGTATATGTGAAACAACCTCCCGATTTTGAAAATACCAAGTATCCTGATTACGTATACAAATTAGACAAAGCACTTTATGGGCTAAAGCAAGCACCAAGAGCATGGTATGATCGATTGTCCACCTTTCTTCTCACACATGGATACACAAGAGACAAAATTGATAATACATTGTTTCTTCGAAAACAAGGTGAAGATCTATTCATCCTTCAAGTGTATGTAGATGATATCATATTTGGAGGAACTAATGACTCACATGGGGTGGAGTTTTCTCAACTAATGAATAGTGATTTTGAGATGAGTATGATGGGAGAACTAAACTTCTTCTTAGGACTCCAAATTAAACAAACCCCAGCAGGTACATCAATTCATCAACAAAAATACATCAAGGAACTACTGAAGAAATATGATATGAATGAAGCCAAGACAAATGACACACCCATTGGGACAACAACAGAACTTGATAAAGATGAACCAGGTTCACCAGTAAATGACACTAGATACAAAGGGATGATTGGATCACTCCTATACCTCACTGCCAGCAGGCCTGATATTGTGTTCAGTGTTGGTCTATGTGCACGTTTTCAGTCTTGTCCCAAGGAATCACATCTAAAGACTGTCAAAAGAATTCTGCGATATCAGAAAGGCACAATGAACCTGGTTCTCTGGTATCCAACCGGAGACTCATTCAATCTAAAGGGATTCGCTGATGCAGACTATGCAGGACATATGGTGGATAGAAAAAGCACCTCTGGAATGGCACACTTCTTAGGACCATGCTTAATATCCTGCGCAACTAGAAAACAAAATTCAGTTGCCTTATCCACTGCTGAGGCTGAGTACGTGGCAGCTGCTTCATGTTGTGTCGAACTTCTTTGGATAAAACAACAGCTTAAAGATTTTGGTACAAAAACTGGTTGTATCCCCATCTTTTGTGATAATACCAGTGCTATGAATATGGCCAAAAACCCAGTTCAACACAAACGTACCAAACACATAGATATTAGACATCACTTTCTTCGGGATAATGTTGAAAAGGGGTTCATACTGATGACATTCTGCAAAATTGAGGACCAAGTTGCTGATATTTTCACCAAAGCGCTAGGAAGATAACCATTTCAGAAAAATTGACTCTCGCTAGGACTCATCTTTCAAGACTGATCAAATTCAAACAAAAATATGACACAGGAGTACCGCCTCACTAGGCTCTCAGGATATCAGAACCTGGTCTAATCTATTATTCTTAAACAACTTTACACCAGCGCGGGAAATCAGTACTTGAAAAGGAACTATTTCTCTTTCTCTCTCATATGTCACTCGTCTGAAAAGTAAGTGCAAACTGTCAATTCACACGTCTCTTCAATGACAGCCCATCATAATTGCTAAAACCCTTCGAATACAACACCCCCAACCGTTCCCAATAAAATACATCTTCCAAAAGGTGACCAACTCTTTCTCTTCTTCCATTTTTTCAGAAACTCCAAACATTCATCACCATGCTTAATCCTCTTGTTGCATACTCAGACAATGAAAATTCATCTGACAATGCATTTTCTCAGGGGGAAGAAAATCCCTCCACCGATACAACATCCCTCACCTCGCCTCCTAAAAATCGACCCACGTACGAACCGTTCACTCCCTCTCCGTCTTTCCCAAATTCAGACAAAACAATTCTAAATCAGCCCATCTCACCGCCACCAACATCCACAGAAACACCCATTCCCACCACCACTAACATCTTCATTTCTTCTCCATCTCAGAAACCCATTCCTCAAACCCTATCTACATCCCCTCTACCACCATCCTCACAATCACTAAACACTGATGATATTCCACTCAGCACATTTCATCCCCAGAAACCAAGACGGCCACGTAAAAATATTGCAGTCAAACAAGTCTGTCCGCACAAACCAGTGACTCGAAGTGCGAATATAGTCAAACCGACTGGTGTTGCGACATCTAATGCGAAGCGTCGTCGCCTGGGTAAGTCTCATGTTCATTCGTCTGTTTCCCCAATGATTCTTGATTCTGAATCTAATGACTGCTCTGAGGTTAAAAGTTCTGAAACTCCTCAGTCTAAATCAAAATTGGCAAAAAGAAACATGGACAAATTTCTCAAAGTTGGGAAGAAAAAGTATTTTCAAACTAAAACGGTGCTTAGGGGTAGAACTTTTCATCCTGATATCCTATCAATGGACATAGTCAAACAGGTCTGTGAACTACTACGGTTTTAGGGGTGGGAAGAGTTATTTCTTGAACCTAATCTGATTTACGAACAAGAAGTAGTAGATTTTTACACAAATTTAAAGATATTGAAAGGGGATGTGGTATCTTCTAGTGTGAAGGGAGTAGAGATTATCTTTGATGCAACTAAGCTTGGTGAAGTTTTACACATACCATCTGTGGGTATTACTGACTATTGTTGGGTTTTTCATGAGCACTCTGGTCTTCCAGCCAAGTTTTCTCAAGGAAGGATCACCTCTAGGGCTCAGACTGTGTTAAAAGGAGTCATGGGACCAGTTCATAAGCTTCTATTTGAAATAGTGCACAAAGGGATATTATGCAGGGGTCACCATCGTCATATTGCTTCTATAAGGGACATGGGACTTATGAATGCTCTTGAATGTAAAGAACATATTGATTGGCCCACACTAATTATCAAACATTTCGCTCGAATTGTTGATCCTCAACTTGGTTCTCATCAATTGGCATTTGGTAATCTTTTAACCATAGTGTTTAATGCGTTTGAGGTACCATTGGGAGAAGGACGGGTTTTGACTCGCAGAGACATGTTTACAGTCAATTCTTGCTGATTGTGGCATTCCCATGGAATCGGAGCAGGTTGCTAATGCTTCTCCATGTTCCTCTGGTCCTGTTGCCCAATTACTTAGGGAACTCAAAGTTGCAGAAGACAAATCTTCCACCCTTGAATTGGAAAACCAGGCTTTGCGTGCTGAACTTCGCACTTCCCATGCTGAGATTAATCGTCTGAAAGATCAGTTGGTGCAACAGCAACTTGTAACAATGCAGGGGTTGACAGAGTGCTTGATATGCTTGCTTCTGCCTCCACCAAGCCTAGCCAATCTTCAACTTAAAAAGCACTTAGTATGCACCTGGTTCTTTTTGGATTGTTAACTCTGTTTTGTTATTTCATTTTGTGTTGACAACATTTTTTTTTGTGGCTCAACTGATTGAGCTTAAATTGTTGCTGTGGATTCTGTCTGGTTCTTTTATGGTTATTAAACTCTTTTTGATTTGTCAAAAGGGGGAAGAATATTATATGTTGCATCACACATGTTTGTCTTCATCAAAAAGGGGGGAATATGATGGAATATGATAATTCTACAAGCCTACAATATGTGTGTTTTGATGATAGACAATAAATGCAAATATATACATATATGAGTATGCCCAGAATTGTCGCAGCCGCCAGAATTAAGTAGCCACAGGAATTAAGTGATTAAACGTAAAAGTGCTCAAGATGCTGAAAACACAAGTTGAAACAAATAAGGGAACTTTAACATGTTTTATTAAGCAAGGAAGTTGTGTAGAAAAAGGATTGTACAATAAAAGGCAAACTTAGTACTCCTTGTTTAACTACAATTGTAACTTCCTTACCTTATTTGATAAGGACACAAGGCACGAGAAGTCTATAAAAAGAAATCAAACGCAGAAGAGCAAGCCAAGACTTTTACATTGAAGAGAAAGAGAGAGTCATTTATCACGTAAAAGCCTGTGAGATCAAGATTGTTACAAATTTCAAGAAATTCTTGAGTTAGAAAGTCTTGAACGTGTAAACTGTTTTTTCGATTCATTGTTTGAGTCGCTAGTTAGGTTTCTTTGTACAAGAGGTGGGTTTGACTTCTCGTAGAGTCGAGTTTTGGTTAAGTTTGTAACAAGAGGTGGGTTTGGCCTCTTGGAGAGTAGAGTTAGTCGATTATAATTAATCGAGAGTTGTTTTAGTGGTGAGGTTATTGATTATTGAGTTGTAATCATAAAATCATCAAGTTGAATTAATAAAACAAGGTTTTTCCTTCCTCGATTGAGGAAGGTTTTTAGTTTCAAAAGTGTTTGTGTTCTGCTGTAAACCAACTTACAAGAACCTGGTTCTTGTTTTAGGGGTAAGGTTTCTTCATAACTTCCTTATGGGTACCATCTTGCACTGATTTAGGCGATATTCGGGCTCTTTTAGGGACAATAGTTGACCTTTCCTTATTTAAGGCCTGTTTGGATTGATTTTTGGTTTATTTTTGTTATTTTGACTTTTAAAAAAGTGCTTATAAGCAATTTTTAACTTTACCCAAACACTTCAAAACTGATTACAAGTTATTTTGACTTATAAGCACCTAAAATAAGTCAATCCAAACTGAAAGTTAGTATAGTCACAAGAGGCATAATAACTTAATGGGAAAAGGTCAAAAATGTCATTAAACTATGTGAAAGGAACAAAAATGTCCTCCGTTTATCATTTGGCTCAAAAATTTCCTTACCGTCAATATTTTGGTTCAAAGATGCCCCTTGCAGTCAATACTTTTTGGTCCATAAATGACTTTATAGTTACAACATGGATCAAAAATACCCTTTTCCGAATAAATTTTTTTTTCTTTTTAAACACATCTTCCTAATCAAAATATTATTATAGAACAATATTCTTGTTTTCTTTCTTCTAAACTTTATCAAATAAAAATGTAAGAAATATTTTTTTCTATTAATCTCATTTTATCAAGTAAAATAGAATAACTTCATGTACTCTTTCGATAGATAATATATATGTATATATATATAATCTCATCATATACCCATCATTAATTTAAATTTATATAATGATAATAAATAAAAATATTTTTATTTTTTATTTTTTTTTCTTAATTGAAGTAAGATAAAAATTTGCTTTTTTAAAAAAAAAACATTTTTGAAAAAGAATGTCTTAAAAAGATGATGATAATAATATATTTTTTTGCAAATGAACATTTTTTACCCATTAAATAACAATAAGGACATTTTTCGACCAAAGTATTGACAACAAGAGCATTCTTGGATCGAACTTCAAATGGAGGACATTTTATTTCTTTTTGCATAGTTTAAGAGTATTTTTGAACCAAAATATTGACAGTAAGGACATTTTTGAGTCAAACTATGGAAAAAGATAAATACATCCCGAACTATCATAAATATGTGCAGATACCTTCGGTGATACTTTTGAAACATTGTCGGTGATACTTTTGAAACATTGGTGCCCGAATAGTTCAGAAACTAAAGCATACATCACCTTTATACTAGTTTTATTCAAAAATTGAAATTTACATTTTGTTCAAATGTCATATATAAACAAAAATTTCAAATCAAAACTCCAAATAAGGTCAAACGAGCCTTAATTTTGACAAATAGAGTTACTATATACTTGTACTGGTAAACAATATTAGAAATTTAATGAAATCTTTCTTATAAAATTGACCATTTTGCCAATATTATCTTTCTTATAAAAATGACCAACTTCTAAATAAAATAGGTGTAAAAATTCCCCAATAAATTAAAAAATGAATGAGCAAGCACCAAAAGTTTTTGTTAAATAATAGTCGAGGGATATGCCAATAAATGGCGAAGCATAGCTGAAGAGCGCCGATCGATACCTGTTCATCAAAAAATAACATTATATCTCTAGATAAAAAGAAATTATGATATACATTACATTGTTTGACTTCTAGACAATTTTACTTTTTCATACTTTGACACCCGAAATTCTAATTCCGCCACTAAACCTATCAAATACGTCACCTCAAAAGACTAGCAAGTAGAATTGGAATTAGGAATATATTACTAGTAAACGTCATCTCAGGAAAGCTTCTGCATTATCTTATTTAAAGTTGTCTGTTTGCATTTGTTGCAAGGCATATGCTTAACTAATTAATTAATTATCTTCACTTAAGCATACATGTCTCCAGAAAATTATAGAATAACAACGGTATTAGCTTACGACAAAACCTCAAAAAGGCAAATGGAACAACTAATATTAAGTTGATGAAAAGGGAAGTTCCATGTATACTATCTACTCCCTAAACTAATAATAGACACAAAAAGAAAAATGGAGTTTCATTATGAATCTCACTCACATAAACAAACAAACAAACAAACAGAAAGGGAAGCCAATATTGAAATAAAAAAAAATGTTAGATTGCTTATAATATATAGTATGAAAGTGGAATTCTTAAGGTTCCTTTTCCACATTTATGGCCAGTATTGAACCTTTCATTAACTTGAGAAGCCAATAAGTAAAGTTTCTAGTCTTTGAAAGAGACAATTAACATGCCATGAGCCAGAATTACTGGAAAGGTTAGATTGCTTGCTGTAATAATTAATCCTGATATCTCATTACATCAACGGGTAACCTTGCCCTTTATTAGGTCCAGGAATGAATTCTGATTGATTTGAGCCAGTAGACTTCAGACACATACGAATACATGATATATTTAAAACTTCATCGAAATTTGAAAGAAAAAAACAATTTTTCTGTAATATATAAATACTATATCTGATTAGTACTTAATAGAATATATCCCAATAATCTCCCACTTAGTTTTTTAATCATGACAGTTTTTAGAATAAACCATATCTAAAGGTATGGTTAATGGTATATACCCCTAACATATACACAATCTTGTACTAGAACTGATGCTGGATGACAAATATAACATTATATTTTTACTCAAGTAGTGGAGCAGTTGGAAGCCTTGTGCAATATACATGCAAGTCTAATTGAGGTCAAATTTCAAGCTGCCCTCTAAGATAGCGATGAGGCATCTCTGGAACTTGATCTAGGGACAGTGGTATAGATACTTTTTATCTATACAGAAACAAAAAGAAGCTTCAAGACTAATCAATTTAGAAATAGTAATCACAAGCACCGGAATATTTGGAACTTACGAATGTCAGAATATACCATAAGCAGATCAAAAAAGGTGCTCTTCATTTCCAACACATACTAAAAGATATTTCTAAGAGAAACCCGCTGTTAGCTTTCTTTTTTGAGTTTTCTACAGATCCATTGTTGACTGAAAATCTTCACAAATGAATATGATATATCTAACAGTTAAATCCTCTATCAATGGAGGGGCTTCAGTTTCAGTTTTTCTAAACACAATCCCAGTTATATTTCTATTGTCGCCAAGAAGTGTGTACATGCTAGGTGAATATTGATATCTTTAGTGTCATTTACAAGCAACAAACTATAAGTGAGATTCTCCAGATACAACACACTTTCTAAGCACAGAAAACTAAAGATTAACATAAGCCTTTCCTATCATAAGCATGTGTAATGTGTATTTCTTAAACTTTTCTCTGTTGTCATTCTAGCATAGGTTACTATTTACTCCTTAACAAGTTAAGGAAAAAATACATGTTATTCCGGCAGGACAATAGATTCAAACAAACTGCTTTATAGCACTAACTTTTAAGGCAAGGAAGAAACTTAAGCCACATACACAAGTAGCTTTTGTATAGACTATATGACATTTTCACCAACCACTTATACGACATATTATATGAACAACAACAGAAAGTAAAACAATTCTTTGGCATAAAGCAGAAAATACCCTGCAACAAAGTAAATATGGATTTCTGCAATTAATACAAAGGCAATAATTGCCATGTGCTTTATCGCGAATTGCAGCCAGAGTAGTATCATGATCTACTAATTCTGCTTTTTGTAAAAGATGGACCCAATACAATACCAACTTGAGGAGTGATGTTGAAAGTCGAGAATCATTAATAATTGCTAGAATATGTTAATCAAGTTGATTAAGCTATGCTACCAAGTAGAATTTTACCATGGCATCAAAGATCTACAATCTTAGAAGAGACTTACATCACTTTCGTCCAGTGGCAGGCGACCTTATGCTTCTTGTCCGACCAAAGTGTTCCTTTCTTTTCATAAGTTCACAATTAACTAGTTTTATTCCTTTTGGGTCAACGTTCAAAGCAGCACCATTCTTATTTCTATTTTGAGTATTTCGATGGTACCATGTGTCTTTTTTAGCAATTATTCTTTTTCACTCTCTTTCAACTACTATTCTGACCAATTTTCCAATGACTTTTCAAGAAAGCATTCCTAAAACCTTTTAATCTCTTCTTTTTCATCATGGTATCATGGTCTAGGTATTGAGTGATTCATCTAAACATTGAATTCTAACTCGGCAACTTTTTAGTTTCTTATCATTCTATGTTGATGTTGTTAACATTTGCTTCACAATACCTCTTTCAGCTGATGAGAATATATTCTTTCTACTAAAAGAAACACTTCCTTATGATGTGCAATTACCAGAGATTTTCCAGAGGGAACAGTGTTGGCACTTTTTCTTTTCAGTGGAAGTTCACTATTCCAGTGTCACAATTCAAACAATTGTTTACACTTCCAATGATGTTTAGTATTTCTTGTTGTTAAGCATCCCACCAAATTGGTAGTGGGATGGGGCAATTGATCTTCTTATGTAGACTTGGCAAACCCTCCCCTCCTAAGATAGCTATTGAGATTGAGTTAGGCCCAAGTGCTATATCTATCATGGTACCAGAGAGCCAGGTCCATCCAAATTCATGTTCACCACCGATGTTGTTCTTAATCCACGCACTAGTCTTCCAGCCCTAGGCATGACGGGGGTGGTAAGTATCCCACATGGGTAGTGGGATGGGCAATTGGTCTCCTTACATGGACTTGTGCAATCTTTCCCTCTTGAGCTAGCTTTTTGAGGTTGATTTAGGCTTTGGTGCTATATCTATAACTTGTTTCCAAAATATATAAAAAGGCTATTCCCCATCTTGAGCTTTCACGGTAGGTTCATTTTTAATAGAATTACTATCAAGTGTAAAATATTCTTAATGATTGTGTAATTGAGTGGATATTCTCAATAACCTCCTGTTTCTTTCAAAATAGAATATTTTTATCGTGATGACTGATAAAAATTCCTTATAAGTAACGATAAATCATTCAACCATGACAATCGACCAACAATGCCTCAATCCTGAACTAGTTGAGATCAGCTATATAAAACAATTATATCCATTCCCATCTATTCAGGTCCATCTTGTGCCAAATTTACATATAAGGAACATCCTAGACAATTATATTTCCAAAAAGAAGTCGAGAAAATATATTAATGAGAAAAAATTGGTTGCAGATGCAATACGCACAAATTTAAATGCCATGAATTTTCTCAATCACTAAAGATACAGGTCAGATAGCACATTCACGGACAAATGGTGGAAAATGCTCAATAGCGGATGGTTAGTTAGCAGACTTCAAGCAAGAGATTCCTCCTAGTTATTCAGATACCCATTTCTCATTACATATGATTTTATCATATATAACATTTGTTTGAATAGAGCATTGTACAAAATCTAGTCAAAGTTGATCTCCTTAAAATTAGATCAAGTTTGGTCTGTTCAGACAAGTCAGTAGAATCTCAAGATCGAGCAGGGTTCTAAAAGTAAAAAGGATACAGAAGGACTAAATAACGATCTAATTCTCGAACAATTCAATATGCTATAATTGAGATAAGCCATCAAAAGCTGGACAATTTAACATTTTTCTATGAAGAAATTTTTCGAGTCCGGGAAAACTCATTACAGCCCAATAAGTCGCTAAAGAAGTCACTCATACTTCATTATCAACAAAGAAGTAAAGTAATTAATATTCAATAATGACAAAAACATCACAAATTCAAGTTATACTAATAGTTAAAAGAAATTGGAAAATACGAGTCCTTGGAACATCACCTCAGAGTAGAAGAACAGAAGCTGCCGTGGCATATCAGCAACATTATGCATATTAGAGAACTAACATATAAGATGGCAAAAGAAGGATAAACTAAATCTATTTGAGTTATGTTATAGTCCCTTTGTTCTAAATAAGTTGTCATGGCATGCCTTTTTGTCTGCCCCATATTACTTGACCATTCGTTTAAACACCGAGCTTTCCCTTCTCTCACAACTCTAACATTTGTTGTGCTAATACTCTCTCCACTCTGATCTATATATGAGTTCTTTCCATTTGGAATATTGCGTAATATTTGACGTCATTCCACTAATTAAAATTACTTTATACAACTTTCAGAACTTTTAAGAGTTTTAACTTATTTAACTATTTGAATATTGACTTCGATAGGACGCTTTCTATTTAAACTAATTTTTTCGCCTATTAATTCGAAGTGTATTCGGTCAAACACACCATATAGAACAAAATGGGAGTACTACTTTAGTACTTTATAATATCATAATGTTGAGAGAAATCTTCTTCACTAATTCAGCATATCAAAGTCAATCTTCTCAAGCAAGTCTTTTTTCAATAACTCCTCACTTCCATTATTTCTCTTCACGTTCATCAAAAGAAGGTCCTTCTTATAAGGATTAAGAAAAGAAAGGGGCCAATTATCTTCCCAACAACTCTAATAAGGTGGCACCATAAGGGAGATGAGGAAGTAAATCTTGTATACCAGATTCGAGAGTAACAACAACTCCTCCTAAGTCCCAACTCCCAACAAGAGTAAACTGAAAGAAGTTTTTGTAGAATGGGATTTCTCATCATCATAATGCCTTATTAAGTGAAAAGATTTTTCACCTGAGTGACCAATTAAAAGCGGGACTCACTGATCAAAATAAGTTAAACGGGCTGCCTAGAAGCATAAAAACACTGACTAAAAATGTCAAAGAAACAGAGTACTGCAACAATATTAAAGAGAATAATATTTAAACATGATGATCACAACCAACACTTGTACAACATATTTAAAATGTAGAAATACAAAATACCTATAGCTAAAATGAAAATTGGGCAGGCAAGCTTACAATTTATGGTTCAGGTTGTCACAACACTGCAAAACTGTTGTGCTACGCATCTTCTCTTTGTATAACTGAAGGAGTAGGTGGTACCGTTATCGCATTTTGACCTCTTGTATGAGACTCATCTTCCACGAAGGGTTGCTGTCTATCATGATTATGAACTTCATCTGCAAATCTGCTGGGGTTTGGGGTTCTGCTTTTTACAATTGGAAGTGAAGAGGAGTTGTTTGCAAGAGGAGGACCTGAAGTATTATATAGCCCATCCTCACGAGGCAATGGTGATATACTTTCATCTAGTTTCCTACAAAATTTATCTTCCACGATGTCATAGGAATTTCCGGTCCTTACTTCCTGAGCAAGAGAGCACCAACAGCAGAAAAGCCACAGTGCACAGTCAGCAACAGAAGGTTTACCACAACAAGTATTGTAAGGAGGCAAATTGTATCTTTTTCTCATCTGAATCCTCCAAAAGCCACCGTACAGTAACCCAAACAGACAAAGAAAAATCCCAGTAACTCCTAATATCCCCCTGACAGTATCACTGTCAATATTAACAGCAGCCAAATTGAAGATCCAGAAAGGAGCCATACAGAACAGAAGAAAAGTTGCAATATGAACATACATATTTCCAAACCCAAGTCTCTCCATATTCCAACCAAAAACACAAAAACTGCAGAACAAAGAGAGATATGCCAAAGAAATATCATCCCAAAAATCGAGAATCCCTCCACTCCATTGTGGTCTAGTTTCAACAAGTCTCCCTTCATCGGATGCAAAAGAAAATCTCTTTTCCAATGCTTTTCTTCTCAGTTGGCTAGCACTGCTGCTCTCGGCTGTTGTTCGAAGTTGTGCTTCCTCGTCTAACTCAGTATCATAATCTTTTCCTAGAGGGCTGAGCATACAGTAAATTCCAGCAATGGCAGGTGCACCAATTGCAACTGAGATACATATTCCTACCCCAATAGCTGGTCTTACTGACCTCTTGTAACCCAAATTAAGCCCACACAGAGCATATTGAGCAAAACAGTTGAGATTAAGTAATGCGACAACCACCATCATGTGTGTCCATTCATGGGGCTTATAAGTTCCATTTTTGCAGTAAACCTTTCTCAGCCTGGAAATGTCTTCTGGCCTCCATCGCATTAAAAGAACAAAGTGATATAGCCTTTGTGGGTGCTGGTATAGACACATGAGAGTAAACAATGCATTAAGAATTTGGTTATTCACTTCAAACCATGTATCTCTCATAGATTTTTTAGGGATGGCATGGTTCAACATCCCCGTCATCACAAGAAACAAAATTGCACCAGAAACAGCTACACATACAATCCAGATAAACAGTACAATATTCAGCGGGTTTCTGAACCACTCTTTGCACATTTTCCTAAGAGCTGGCCAATCCAATTTCCGTGAAAATAGTCTAGTAATACGTTGACGGAGATGAAGGCTGCTAGAAGAAGGTACAGTTCGAGAAAAATCATCTCTTTGATCAGCTATCTGTTGAAACTTTAACGATGGAGAACCCAAATTACCAAAGTTGAGGAACTTTAGCCTCTTGGGAATAGCAAGAGTACTATCCTGGAAATTGCTCTGAGAATTTTCATTACTTACAAGTCCCCTTTGAGATGTTGAAACATTCAGAGGTACATGAGCCTTACTCATAGGTTCCTCAACAATACCAGGATGTTCACCATTGCCAACAGATGCCATTTGAATTTTTTTTGGATTCACAGTCAAAATATTAAACTTTACAGATCATTATCTACAGCTTTTCCGCTTGAATGGGGGCGAACAAAATAAGCATCTAAATCTGAAAATTAAGAAAGCTAATAATCAAACGCTTCCACATTTCTGGTACAAAAAAAGAGATCTGGCTAGTTACAAGACCAAGCAAACAGGTTAACAAAACTAAAACACATAAAAACCCTACAAACTTATCATAAAATAAGCTAAATGAATTTCCTTAAATCTCACTCTCACACCATAGACATATAGAAACTAAACTAAAAAATAATAGTAACAATAAGTCTGGGAATCTTAATAGCCCAGTTGATCAACTACATGAACTTTCACATGAGGGTTCAATTCCCCAATTTCTTTTTTTCCAAAAAAAACACACATGAGCAAATGAGTATGAATCAGGGAACTGGCCAAAGTAGGTAGAGAAATAACTAATAAGACAAAGAAGTCAACATACCATGAAAACAGCATAGAGATGATCGTAATCTGAATCAAAAATTGAAGTTTTAATTTTCTGGTTTGTACTCCATTAACCTAAGCTTCAATTCAATTTTAACAATAAGCATATTTCAATTTTTGTGGGTTTACTTCATCTGAAGGAACAGGGATATGCCAAAAGAGAAGATAAACAATACAAAAAAGCAAATGAGTAGTATACAAGTAGAAAAATGAAAAGCATCTAAGCAACTAACCGATCAGAAAAGGAAAAGAGGAAAGCGCTCACCTTGTTCAAATAATTTTCTCTTACATGTGATACTACATTTATATATTTTTTTTTATTTAACATCCTTGCATAAAAAATCATGTAACATATTTAATACTCCAATGCTTTTATGGTAAAAAATATTGATCATTCTCCTTTTCCAATTGAATTATTATAATACTTCCAATAAAAAAAGAAAAATTACATCTAATATAAAATTATTAATTCAAATTAAATAGTATAACCATAGTTTGATTTAATTGTAACTGGTAGCAAACTATTGTTATTTATCTTTCTCCCGAAAATTCTCGCTCGCCGATCTCTCCCTTGCTTCTCTCATTTTATACAAATCTATAAATTATGTTTCTGTTTGTATAAACAGAGATAAAATTGTATATGCACGTGCAAATAATATATCTTCACCTATAATTATACAATACAAAAAATTTCCTGCTCAGTTCTCTTTTGTTTTTTTCTCTTTCTCGCTTTATACAAACACATATTATATAAAATACAATTTATAATTTGTGCTTCTATAAAGCGAGAGAGAGATTTGATATACAAATGTTTTATTTCAATTTAATTATATATAAATTTAAATTTTATGCAGATATACTAACACATAAAAATTGAATTGAGGGGCTGCTTGCGATGTATACAAAAGAGAGGTTATCAACGATTTATACAGATGAGAGGCTACCAGCGATTTTATACAAATCTGATGCCCCCGGCGATTTAACAATTTAATGCTCCATACCAAACATAAAATTTGCTATGTAGTGCAATTATGCAAATTATTGTTATACCATACAAATATGATTTTAATATTTGCTAAACGTGAAAGTTGTTCAAAAGAAAATATTTGGTACTCCTTTGTTCCTAATTTCTTGTTCAATTTTTTTTACTAGTCTATTTTGATAAATCAAAAAAGGACAAAAAAAGTTTTTTACCTATTATATCCTTAATTAATTAATTTTAAAAAAGACAAAACTTTTTTAAAAATCTTTAATTTTTAATTCATCTATTTATAATTAATAAAAAATAATGATAAATTACTATATTAATTATTATTTTATTAATAAATATATCAATTGAAAAAATGAACATTAATATTTGACCGAATGAGTGGGAATGGAGGTGCCAATGAAGTCTCCACATTTTGGTCTTAATTACCCATCACAAAGCGTGTGATTGATTATTCTCAACTCTATGTTCCTTCCACGAGTTAATTTGACATGTCTATTTTTTTCTTAATTCGGTGTTAGGCGGAATAATATCAGACTTTATTTTATGTTATTTTTCCTCTATTTCTTATCAAAGGTCGGACATTCATTATAAGTTGAATTAAATCAAATTTATATCAAAAAGAAAAATCAACTTGGAAGTAAAGAATTTTATGCCAAAGCAATTTAAATATCAAGCCTTAAACTCGTAAATGATCTATTGAAAATGAAGGACATCACTTTTGTATGTGAGTGTAGTATGTCAGGTCGTCACGCTCAGCCACATCAATTTAAATTTGTTTTATAATCAAATTATAAAAAAAAAAAGTCAACCGTAAAATTGACCTATTGACTTATTGGTATTAGGTTATTGGCTAAACGATTGGTGAATAATTAAATTTTTATAGTTAATGATTTATCGATGTAAGAATAGATTACTCAATTTTTTTATTGGTAAACTATTAATTCGTTAAGAGTTAAAATACTTACACTTTTACTCCTTAGTATATAGAGTGCATACTACATAGCATATTATACTACATAGCATATTATCATTAACCCTAAAGCCTCATTTAATATATATATATATATATATATA
>NC_028642.1:39236588-39259426 GCF_001406875.1 Solanum pennellii | reverse complement strand
TATATATATATATATATATATATATATATGACCCTAAAGCTCATTTAATTATCCATCGTATCAATTATTATATTACTATCAGTTGTTCTTTGTTTTGATGCTTTTCAAATCTAGAGTTTCTTCGCTTGATATATATTTCTCCATCGATGATAGATATTGGGTATCTCCTTTTATTTTATTCAAAAAAAATTATATACATCGCTGTGGAAATTAAGTTTGTTTTATTTCAAATTTTAATTGGTATTTTTAGGAACTATGAATATCTAAATTTTAGGATTTTATTAGGAGTTGTTGAACATTAAAGTCTGAATTCTTGAAGCTATTGAACATTTTTTGGGGTTATTAATTGTGAGTAATAAAGTTAATCCTTTGATTATTTTTTTTTAATTATCGCAAACATGAGTTATTTTATTTATAATTTAATTGCTCCACTTTTTATGGGTAACTAGCCCATAACTAAGTTGTGGAGTCCTAAAAGAGGGATGACAAAGTGGAGTCTCGAGCCTAAAGGAGAAAAAAAAGTTGATAAAAATTTTAAAAGTGTATATTAAAAAATTAAAAAGGTAAATTGCTATTGATGTAGTGATTTATTCTAACGTCTGTTAACATATCAATCTTTTTTTAAAAAAAAAAATCGCTACCCCTGCAGCAGTTTTTGCAAATTTATTTTTTAAAAAAATTAAAATCGCTGCTATGACAACATTTTTAATAAAATAATTTTTTTTTAATTGGAAATCGCTGCTTAATTTCTTTTTTCAAAAGAAAAAGGTTAGAATTTTTTTTTTTTGAAAATTGCTGCCAAGACAGTTATTATATTGAGTTGCATTTTTTAAAAATAAATAAGTCGCTACCTTGGCAGTATTGTGAACTTTTTATTCTTTTTTTTTTAATTTTGTCAATACTTTTTAAATTTGTACTTTATTTTATAAATTGGCTAGAATATAAAAAGTATAATATGATTTAAAATAATAATTGACTGGAATATTTATAAAATAAAAATAAAAATTAAAAAGTATTGATAAAAATTTATTTAAAAAAAATCACAAAAACCGCTACCAAGGCAGTGATTTACAATTTCAAAGATGTTAAAATATTCAAAAAATAATAATAATAAAAAATACTCTAAAATCGCTGCCTTGGCAGCGATGTCTTATAAAAATAATTTATAATCCACTAAAATCCCTGCCAAGGCAGCGATTCCTCAAAAAAGAAAATTCTACCAATTTAAGAAAAAAAGAAATTAAGGAAAATTGCTGCCAAGGCAGCGATTTCCAATTAAAAAAAAAGAATTTTTATTAAAAATCAAAATGCTGCCATAGCAGCGATTTTGAACTTTTTTATTAAAAAAAATTGCAAAAACGTTGCAGGGATAGCGATTTTCATCTGTTAGCAGCGTTAAAATAAATCGCTATGTCAATAGCGATTTTACCCTTTTGGTTAGAAATTATTTTAATGTACCCTTTTGAAATTTTTATAAACTTTTTTTATCCTTTAGGCTCCGGACTCTGACAAAGTGATAGTTGCATAGATAGAAATTCTGCACGGTAATTTAGGGCTGTGGTTAGTTCTTTTATTTTGTATGTAATATAACGAAGGCCTATATTAGAACATGCATGCATTATTTACTTGCGCAGAAAAGAAGTTAAGATGAGGAAGAAGAACTAAGTATGAAAACGGGGACTACTAATTCATCTAACGATTTAAGAACTTATGATGATAATATAGTTGAGACTTAGGTTAACAATTGTTAAGGTAACACCCTCGTATTGCAAGGACTTAGTTTCATGACCTAAGACTACCCCCATCGTGAAAAGCTCTAAACAAGTCATTTGACATAAGCATGACACTATGAAAACAACATAAAAAAATGAATCATAAAATCGGAATGTTAGTCTCAAAAAGTTTCATCACAATATGATATAAAATCAGAGTACAAAAGACTTCATACGCGAAAAATATTAAGTCTGACATAAGCCTCTACTAATAGGTGTGACTAGGACAAACCCCAGTCACAAAACAAATCTAAAACTGAAATAACATAAAACAATAAAGACATGTGGTGGAAAGGTAAGGTCCCCCATCCATGAGGACTCATCGGCTCTGAACATAACTGATCAATCTGATACTAGTCGTGCTCGGATACAAGGTTCATGCAATATTTTGAAAATCATACATAAGCTTAAATTATAAAAGGAAATTGTAATTAAACTGTTGTAGGAGATATTGTTAATCGACATAAACTATGTGAATTATAACATGGAGTTCGGTGTGTTGCTTTCACATCGAAAAGAAAGTTTTCTACTTGCCAAAGTAAGGATCATATCAATAATTTTAAGTGGATTCACTAGGTAGAGTCAATTAAGACTAAATCTTACGGGGCACGTAGATATGAGACAAGAAGATTGGTACCAGAAAAGCTTGTCTCTACTAGCAGGTGAACCTCTATCGCAAAGTCCACTCAGTGCTAAGTAAATCTAAAGGAAACATGTATAATTATATCATATTCATACTTCTTGAAATGGTAAGAATCTGATAATACCAAATCAATCATAACTTCATATTTCAAGAATAACTCGTTAAAACTATGATTTCATATCGTACTGATAAGAGACACCTACTTAAGCATCTAAATCATGATCATCTTTTCATAATAAGAATTACTTCAATCAGAAGCATTCAATTTCATAAAACATATTTGATATTTTATCTAAAAGCATCCTTGATTAATAAATTCCTCAATTCATAATGCATGCATATCTTCAAGCTTAGTTCATGATCATAAAGTATATATATAGCATGAGGTCATGTAAAAAAATCATGAAAAAAACATGTAATTACGTCAAATCATGCATTGTGAAATCCATTATGAAAAATAAATTCAATTCCAATTGAATCGATACATAAATCACGAAACACTAGAATTTGGGTGAGAATTCATAAAGAGAATTTGAGGTTTCTTTGAAACTCAATGAATGGAGAGGAATCCATTGATGAATTTCCCATATACTTTGATGAACCTTAACTTTGGAATTGAAAGAGGAGATGAGGAGCTTCAAAAATTGTAATTCATCTTGAGATTCTTGGAAAAGAAGACTTGAGATCCTAGGATTCAGGAGAGAATGGAGGGGTTTGATGTGTAAAAACAGTTATATGGATTAGAAATAGTCTAAAACGACGTAGTTTAGGAATTAAGAGGAGAGGAAAAGATCCAGTTAACCCTGAAAAATAACTATTAGAACTCATCTAAGGATGTATAAAAAATCACAGGCCGTACTGGTGGGTCGTAGATCCAACTACTGCAAAACCAAGTTTCTAAATCAAAATTACGAACCAATTCCACGAGTTGGTACCCTTTATTCAAGTCGTAAAACATCCCTCGTGCATTATGCCTTAACTTTATGACTGGACCTTAGGCTTGGAACTATTGATGGCCAAGTATGGTCTGTATTTCCTTCTACAGACCGTATTGGTCAGTCGAGCGCCAACTTATAGAAAGTCTCAAGTTTTTGACAATAACTACAACACTAAACCACGAGTCGTAATCCATTGTATGACCGACGCAAGGTAGTTGTGCCATCCAAGGTACAAAATATTCCCACGTTTGGAACTCCATTCACAAACACTATACACAATCCGCAAAAGAGTCCATGAACTATCCTTTTGGTGCATAAAACTCCGCCCAAGACTTGTCATATTCCATATTTTCAAGATCTCATCTATGACAGTCATTTATGGGTCATAGAACTGAGTACGATCTATACTTGGTCTCGAACAAACATGCACCAACAAAGTTCTCTGTAACTTTCTTTTAAAATCAACTTTCCAACTTCCGTGGTATTAAACTTAGAGATTATTTGGAAAGTTTTCCTGATAATTGAATTTGGTATAATTACATTGTCTGACCTATTTAGTTGACCATGTAATTGGTTGATCAACATGTAATTGTGTGTATTTGACAGGGGATGATTATATTTTTCGATTCCCAAGGATTGACTGTGAATTATTGGTAATTGCATGGTGTAATTCAAAATTAATTATTATTTAATTTATTCTTTTTTAAAAAAATTATTTTCTATTTCTATTATTTTTTTTTAAAAAAATATTATCATTCAAAAAATTTCTAAAAGTTCATTTTTATTGGATATTACTCATATTTAATCTATTTCTCGTTCTCAACCTTTACTTCATGTGATTCTATGAAACTTTTTGTATTACCTGTTTTTATGCCATGTTTATTTATTTTCTTAGCATAATTTTGCTAATACTCTAATTTTTAAATTAAAGTAGAATTCATTGTTGAGTAAGATTATAAACTTATGTTTTCCTACTCTTCTATATCATCTTTATGTATGTTATGTTGAAATTTGACATAAGAGTATATGATAATTTTTTGTTTTGAATTTAGAACTTATGTTATATTTTTTAGTTTCATTTGTTTTAGTAGTATTCACTTGAGACTTTACATTGCAAGTCATTTATTATTTTTAGACTTGATAGATTATCTTTTTGTCAAATATTTTAATAATTTATGACATTTCATTTATAATGTTAATCTTTTTTGTCAAACATGCATTTAATGATGCTCATAGAAATGTTGTGCTTAATTTTTATGATAATCTAATTGAAATATACTAATTTCAAAATATAAATCAATTAATTTTTCATAATATTAGATTATTACTTAAGAACATACGTTTATTAATTTATATATTTTCAACGACAATATATATCTTAAATATTTAATTTAATAACAGTTGTAAAGTTTTTTATTTGTCTCATCTAAATTTTAAATAATTAACTTTTATTTTTAAAATTTGATATAATCTTAGGATTGCAATTATGCATCCAAACAATACATGTAATTACACTGTAGCAAACAAATAGGTTAGTGTAATTACTAGGTTATGTAATCATTAGACTGATAATTACTATTTAATTACCTTAGTAATTACAACAATTCTAATTATCTGGTGACTTTTCAAAACAAACTCTTAAGGTGATATCTTCTAGATGGATCGGAAGGACTCTAGTTGTACTTTAAGAAGGTTGACCGTTTTACTAAAAATATTACAAAACTACAATTTCATAAAAACAATTAACTTAATGTTACGATTTAAACTGGAAATCCACAACCTTAGTTTCATATTCTTATTAATAACAACGAACTTTTCAGTTACTAAGCAATAAAACAACCAAATCTTTCATAATTTACTTTCTACAAGTATTTTGAAATTAAAGATTATTTGTCCTGGTAATATTCTCGTCATATTTTTCTGTGGAATTCTATCCCAACCTTGTTGGATTTCATAAGTGAATATCAACTGTTTTATTCTTCATTGAGAGGTATAGTTTGAGCATATCATCTCCTTCATCCATCTATCAATCTGCCGCCCAACCCCAAAAGCATTTCTTTCTACTTTTTTTATTATTTCAATTCCATTATACGTATTAAAATTATTTTTCTTCTTACTTGTATTATATTGTATTATCGTCTATTATAAAGTTTTAATTATTGTTCGATTATAGTATTATATTCTTGTTTCCAAAACTATATATTGAATTACTTAGGTTTAATTTTTCTTGTATTCTTGGTTCCAAGATTTTGAGATTTTTATTTAATTCTTACCATAAACTTATCTACATATGATTTTACTCAAATATTTTGTTAATTTGATTGTTAAGTTCCTAATTAATATGTTTTTTTTTGGAATCCCGAGATAACTCGCAATCGCAATAACCTCTGCCACAACCTCGCCCTTTGGGTGAGCACTCTGTGGTGAGCATTTTGTGCTCACTGGGTAAACCCCTCGGGCCGCTGAGCACTCTGTGGTGAGCACTTTGTGCGCATTGGTAACCCCCCACTGTGTGATAGCCTCCAAACCATACAAGGATGCAAACCGTACTAAGCAAGCCCTATGCAACATGCTCGACTCAGAAGGCATTGAGGGGGGATGATCCCGGATCATCCGTGTCGATAACTACCCTCCAAATCAACTGAGTCATCTCGAAGGACCCTAATCAATATGTTCTCTTCGAGCAACTAGAAAAATATATTTCATAGTTATTTGCCTCTCTGTAAATATGAAGCATGTTTTAGAGCTTGTGCATTAATTATTATTGACTATGAACAACAATTGCACTTATAAGTATTGCTTATGAATGGAAAAAGTTAAGAAATATGACCAAATTATGGAGGAATGATAGTCAAATTGAATCTTTTTAAATTATTGTTGAATTGAAATTGAATCTTCTAGAAAGTAATTTGTTTTATTAATTGTAGAACTTTGAATTGAATATGAGTTAAATATTGTTTTAACTTAGTTACATTGGTTATAGAACTTTGAATTGAATATTCAATTTAATGTAGATTGTTCGATTCTTAAATGGAGCATTTGAATAAAAATTGAATCTCGAATATTGGAAAAAGACAAGTTTTTAATGAAGTTGAAATTTAAGTTAAATTAATATTTGAATGTTGATTTTATTATTGAACTTAGGATTCAACATTTTATTTTTTTTTAACTTGAATACAATTATTGTTACAACTCAACAAAACTTTGGTGGTACCGTGCTTTGTAAATTGTATCTCTTTGTCGTTCTGTCATAAATAAATAAATAAATAATAAATAATATATTCTAAGATGAAGGGTTGTTAGCTTAATTAGCTGTAGCTTTGCTGACATTGTTGAAAGGTAGACGATTCTATTAATAAGATTATATCTTGGTTTTTCTTACATTAATAATTATTATACTTCCACCGTTAAACTGTGGTTGATTATATTATTTTGAGATATCTTATAATATTTAATCACTTTATAGGATTAATAAATTATTTTACACTGAGTTCCTAATTTATTCTTATAATTAATTATGGTTATTTTTCTATTACATTTTTCAAAACATTATATTTCTTATATTCAAAGTATAATATAGTAAAATTATCCTACTATTTATAGTTTCTTAAGGGATGTAGAAGTCAGTAATGAACGACTATTATTGGACAGAAAAGCGACCCCAATCCCTCCCCAGCCCAGGTCAAAGGTCTTCCCGCCCTTTTTGGGGCAGAGTCAAGTTCGTTACGGTCAGCAAATCAACCCCGCATCGTATCGATAGCGATTCAGATCACCTCCCCAAGCCTGCCTAACCCAATTGTGTGTGAGCTCTTTTAATTAATGCATTTATTAATATGATTAAAGTCAGAATTTTCCCTCAAAATATTTTATATTCTTTCCACCATATTTATTAAGGATATTTTTCATAAATAAATATGGTTTTTCTTAGAAATTATGCAATACATGTTATTTTTAATTAATTAAATCAAATACTACATAAGAAATAATTTCAATATAACTAATATAAACATAATTGATATAAACTTTAGTCAAAAATCTTTATATTTATACATTATATTCAACATTATTCTTATACAGCCTATCAAATGACTCCAAAAGTGTGTTAAGTGTACTGAAAGAAAATACACACTCAAGTTCTGATATTTATAATCTAAATCACCCAATAACTTTTAGATGGAAGAATTTGAATTGTAAATTGAGGATGCCAAATGTAGGTTCAGTGAATTATAATTACAAACTTATTAGTTTTGACCAAATTAGTCCAAAAGGAATTTAGATAACTTATATCATGATGTTTCGCTATCATCAAAATGTGGACGTGCCGGAGTGGTTATCGGGCATGACTAGAAATCATGTGGGCTCTGCCCGCGCAGGTTCGAATCCTGCCGTCCACGATCATTTATTTATTTTTATAAATTCTTAAAATGCCAAATTTCCTCTTGCTATAAAAATAAAGGAATTTCATCAACTACTTTTAAAAATAGTATTTATTATTTGATATATCATAGTATTCATAAGAAAATAATTTTTTATTAGCTACTAGAAATAAATAGAATAATTAAAATTTAGTAAGAACTAAGAATTAAGTAGGTTGTCTAATGACACATATTTTAACTCATTTAAGCCTAACCTGTTTCAGTTCAAGTAATTTTTAGTGTGGTCAACAACGTGCTTATTTACTATGGATAAACAACACAAATTTCAGTAGTTTAAGAGCTAATTAGCTGTCTTTTTCGTAACTTTTCAAAATTATAAATTTTGTCAAGTATTCAATCCCTAGATAGTACATGAGGTTACAATGACCTATAATTTATTTTGGGAAAAGGGTCTGATATACCCCTCAACTTTGTCTTTTGGAGCTGATATACCCCTTGTTATGAAAGTGGCTCATATATACCCCTATTTGTAAATAAATGGCTCACATATACCCTTTTCCTTTAACGGAAATGAAAAAAAAATAATTTTAATCTAAATTTTTATTATTTTTTTCTAAAAAATATAATCCCATATGAGTAAATTTAATCCTCGTCAAACATACTTTTTTAAACTTTTTTTTGTTTCAATGACTAATTTATAATTATTATTTTGATAATCAAATTTATTTATATTTCACTAATATTCTTGTAAAACTTATTGTAGATGACCAAATTTTTTCCTCGAATTCGAAATTAAATTACAATACACACAAAAAAAATAGTTTAATTTTTTTCTTTAAACTAAGGAATGAAAGAAAAATAACAAAATAAGAATAGAAACTCAAATAATTATAATAAAAGAAGTTAAAAAAATAATTTATGTATTAAAAAATTAAAATATACCTTGAACTTTGATAGAAGAATCATATATACCCCTAAATAATTTTTATTAAAAAAATTAGAAGTAATAAATATAAATTTAAAATTAATTTTTTAACTTCTGTTAAATGAAGGGTATATGTGAGCCATTTTGTAACGGCAGGGGTATATATGAGCCGTTTGTATAACGGTAAGGGCATATATGAGCCACTTTTATAACGAGGGGTATATCAGCTCCAAATGACAAAGTTGAGGGGTATATCTGACCCTTTTCCCATTTATTTTAGATACTTGTGTTCAAACGGATTTGTCTGATTGGAAAAAGTGAGATGTGATTACAATTATAAAAATAATAATCTTTTGTGTGTGAAATACTAAATCATGATATTCCTTAATATAGAAAAAGATTGGGAAAAATGATACTTATTATGTTAAAGTAGAAATATTCCTCAACTTGGCTATTGAGGAATATTATTGCTATTAGTTTGGGTGTTTTATGTTTCTACTATTCATATCAATTTGATTTTGTGAAATTATTTGAAAATTGGAGAATAATTAGAACAATTTGAGTATGGTACAATTGCATTGATCCTAACAATATTTTTATGAGCAATGATAATTGTAATTAGTTTTTCAAGAATTTTCAAAAATAATTATAATTTAGGCTCAATTTAAAATTTATAGCTATAGTTTATTTAATTACGATACGTTATTACATGTTAAAAAAAAAAGGATAGAAGCGAGCGAGAGAGATTGGCATAGAGAGATTCTTAATTATGACCTCATCTGTTCTCACTTAATGAAAATCTGAATCTGAATAGTTCAGACACTAGGCCATTAAGCGTGTTTGTTTTTTCTATTAAAAATTTTCTAATGTGTCTAAATGAATCAGATCTATGACATTCAAACTCTTTTTTGAAAATACTTTTATTTTTGAAAAAAAATTGTTCCATATTTTTCTCTTCAAAAAAATTATAATTTAATTCTCTCTCGTTCTCTAATTTTATTAGTTATTAAATTATTTCACTTTAACTTTTATTTTTTGTTCTTGTTGCTTGTTTATCAAGAATTGATTAAATTTATTGTAAAAAAAAATTATTTGATCAAAATGCAAAACAACTTCATAAATATATGTTATTGAAATTGGACAACAATTCCTTTATAGATTTGCTTCATTTGAATGTATTATACTCATTAATTTTATTTTTTTTAGAAAAGATCACACGAGGAAACATATTATAGAATACAGAGATGCTTCACTTATTTATTTAAGATAATTCATTTGTGTTGAATTATTATTCTTTTCAAAAAGAGATAATTACATTTTTTTTCCAGCAATTATTTTCATTATTATAATTTATATATGTAGTCTCAATGTAGTCCATTTTATTTTAATCAAACTTTGAATATTTATTTATAATTGAAATATCTTAATGTTCATTAAAGAATGACATTTTTCCTAATACCTTGTTAATGTAATGTTTAACGAAATTTTAATTTATTTTATCAAGAAAGTTTTATTTTGATATAAATATTTTCTAAATGATTTCAAAACATTACTAATTGGAATAACCCTTACTTAAATTACAAATCCGAACCTCTTTACAAATTCACAGCTAAAGTTTAATGGAAAATCATAGATTTCTAATAAAAGAAAAAGCTTATTTTATTTGAATTAGAACATTTATTGTGTAACATATTTATTCAGATATTTAAAAAAAATAAGCGATCTTAGTCATTCAAATGACTTTCACACTCTGACCTCTTAGAGCCTGTTTGGTTCAGCTTAAAAGCTGGTCAAACTGACTTAAAAGCTGGTTTTTGACTTATTTAGCCGTTTGGCAATACTCAAGATAACTTATTTTAAGTTAAAAAAAACTTATTTTAAGCCAAAAGTTAAAAGCTGGGGTAGGGGTGCTTTTTTTTTTTAGCTTATAAGTTGTTTTAAGTTGACCACATTTTTATCTTTTTGCCCTTAATATTTTTATACAATCTCCAAATTACCCACATAACCCTAACATCTCTTTCTTCCATTTTTCCCTTTTCACGTTCGGCATAGCAACTTCAGCACTTTTATCCAAACACATAACTGCTCATTTTAAAAATAAGTTTCAGCACTTTCAAAAGTACTTTTTTAAAGCTGCTTTTATTAAGCCAATCCAAACGGGCCCTTAATAATATCAATGAAAACAAATGAAGTCTACATCAATACTACTGTATCTGAAAAGGCTAAAAAATATTATTATATTATTTCATAAAGTTTAAAAGTATTTTTTATTATTGGATCAAAATTATCTCTTGATTAATTTTTTTGGTTCAATATTATCGTTTAAATTAATAATTTTATATTTTTTAATTATTATATTTACGTGACGTCTTTTTATTTGATAAAGTTAAATTCTAGCCCACCAAATTTTCTCCTACCCACCTAACCCAAACTCAATTAAAAGATCCATCACAAATACAAAAAGTTATGGCCTCTTCAATGTTTAGTTTTTGCAAATCGAAAGTGGCATGCTTTGGTTTTTTTTTGGTAAGATGAAAGCTACCGTAGCAAATCCATTGCTATCAAGAAGTTGAAGCAATCCAAGGACGATGACGGCGTCATTTGCGAAAAATAATTTTTAACCCAATAAATGAATATTTTTAAATTTTTTTTAATAGTATAAAAAAATTTTTTGACCCTTTTTCGTTTTAATATTTCAAAGTTGGGAGCATTTAACCCAACTAGACAAGGCCATGTGTGCATGAGAGATCATACATCTTTCATTTTTACGTGGCAACTTATTAGAGGTTCTACATGATCAAACTTTTGAGTCACTCTTTGGCCTTTTCTGAAAGCTCTTCACTTCAATTATGAGATTAATCCTATTTAGCAATGCTTCCTATTAGGGGTTATAATTTTTCAAATGTTAAATTAAATTATTTGTGTTGGATTTTTAAGTTTATAAATTAAATTAAATTAATAAAATTTGAGTTTTTTAACTTTGGATTTTTTTGTATTTTTTGATAAAGTATTCATACAAACATATATTTTGCTTGTACTTCAAATATTTCTTTAGTTCTATCAAAATGCAATTATCTAAGTTGTTTCTTAAGAAAATAACACAAAATATGATATAAGTAATGACACTAAAATATCCAACAAAAAAATTAACAATGAAATCACGTAAAAAAAATATTGTAAATTAATAAGTCATAATGAAATTGAACATAATTTAAAAGTACGAAATTATACTAAAATAAATTTAATAAATATTAGTTACATGACTAAATATTAAAAGAAAATAAAATTAGATTTGTATTTTAATTGTCTAAACCTATATAATGATAAAAATAAATATTAAACATTATTGTCATTCTTAGTGTTGAATTAATTTTTTTTTTTTTGCATTAGTAAAAATTTGATTTTGATTTAAACTTTATTATAATTATGAACATGTATGGACTATATTTTTTTTATTAGATCATTAAGAATTCTAACTTTCAAACATGAAACAAATATATTAAAGATAAAAAGTATAAAAAAGTATAAAAAAAATATCTAAAAATGATATCAAAGTAAATATTTTTAAGTATAAAATAAAATTTTATAAATTATAGATATATAATGTCGGGTTGGTTTTTTTTAGTTGAAACCAAACCAACCCAAATATAGTAGGGTTTTTTTCCAACACCAAATCAAGTCAAACCAAATCACTAATCGAGTTTTTTTCCAATTTGATTTGATTCGATTTTGTACACCCCTACTTCCTATGAAACGATATGTACTATCTTTAGAAAATAACATCTTTTAAAAATTGGAAGTGATAAAAACACTCGACTAAAAATGTCAAAGAATCAGGGCAGTGCAACATTATTACAGAGAATAATATATGATCAGAATCAGCACTTGTACAACATATAGAAATACAACATACCTATAGCTTACAATTTATGGTTGAGGTTGTCCTCTTCTCTTTGTATAACTGAAGGAGAAGGTGGTATGATTATCACATTTTGACCTCTCTCGTTTCTATCAGGACTATGAAGTTCCTCTGCAAATCTGCTGGGGCTTGGTATTGTTGGAAGTGGAGTAGCTGAAGTATGCGTATATCGCCCATCCTCACGAGGCAATGGTGATATATTTTCATGTTTCCTACAAAATTTATCCTCGACGATGTCATAGGAGTTTGCAGTCCTTACTTCCTGAGCAAGAGAGCAACAACAACAGAAAAGCCATAGTGCACAATCAGCAACATCAGGTTTACCACAACAAGTATTGTAGGAAGGCAAATTGTATCTTTTTCTCATCCGAATCCTCCAAAATCCACCGTAGAGTAACCCAAACAGAGAAAGAACAACTCCGGTAGCTCCTAATACCTTCTTAACAGAATCACTGTCAATATTAACAGCAGCCAAATTGAAGATCCAGAAAGGACCCATACAGAAGAGCAGAAAAGTAGCAATATGAATATACATATTTCCAAACCTAAGTCTCTCCAGATTCCAACCAAAAACACAAAAACAGCAGAACAAAGACAGACATGCCGTAGAAATATCATCCCAAAAATCAAGAATACCTCCACTCCATTGTGGTCTAGTTTCAACAACTCTCCCTTTATCTGATGCAAAAGAAAATCTCTTTTCCAATGGTATTCTTCTCGGTTGGCTACCACTGCTGCTCTCGGCAGCTATTTTTTGAGCTTGTGATTCCTCGTCTAACTCAGTATCATAATCTTTTCCTAGAGAGCTGTGCGTACAGTAAAGTCCAGCAATGGCAGGTGAAAGAACTGCAGCTAAGACACATATGCCTACCAAAGTAGCTGGTCTTTCTGATCTCTTGAAACCCCAATTAAGCCCACAAACAGCATATTGAGCAAAACAGTTGAGATTCAGTAATACGACAACCACCATCATGTGTCTCCATTCATTGGGCTTATAAGTACCATTTTTGCAATAAGCGCTTCTGAGCGTGGAAATATCTTCTGGCCTCCATCGCAATAAAAGATTCAAGTGAGATAGCCTTTTTGGGTGCTGGTAAAGACATAACAGACCAAACAATGCATTAAGAATTTGGTTAATCACTTCAGTCCATGTATCTCTCTGAGATTTCTTAGGGAGGGCATGGTTCAAAGCCCCCGTTATCAGAAGAAGCATAATTACACTACAAACACCTACACATGCAATCCAGATAAACAGTAGAATATTCAGCGGTTTTTTGAACCACTCTGCGCACATTTTCCTAATAGATGCCCAATCCAATTTCCGTGAAAATAGTTTAGTAATACGTTGACGGAGATGATGGGGTCTAGAAGAAGGTAGAGTTGGAGTAAACTCATCTCTTCGATCACCTATCTGATCAAACTTTGCCGATGGAGAACCCAAATTATCAGAGTTGAGGGGTTTTAGCCTTTCGGGTATAGCACTTTGACAATTTTCATTACTTACAACTTCCCTTTGGGATGTTGAAACATTCAGAGCCTTACCCATAGGTTCCTCAACAATACCAGGATGTTCACCATTGCCAGCAGATATCATTTGAATGTTTATTTGGATTCACAGTCAAAATATTAACAACTCTTCTGTTTCAATGGGAGCGCAAAATGACCATCTAAATCTGTAAATTAAGAAAGCTATATCAATAATCAAATGCTTCAACATTTCTACTACAAAAAATAAAAAGTGTCCTCCACAATTATCTAGCTAGTTACCAGACGTGTACAAAACAAAAATACACAAGAACGCTACAAACTTGTCATAAAATGAATTTCCTTAAATCTCACTCAAGACAGACCTTAGGCATATTCAACTAAACTAAATAATAATAATAAGTTGGGAAATCTTAATAGCCCAGTTGATTAAGTACATGAACCTTCAACCAAAGGGCTCGATTCCCCACCTTGCAATCACCTCCCCTGTTTACTTCTTTCCCCTAATTTTTTTTTTCTAAAAAAAAAGAACAACTAACAAAATATAACATGAGCAAATGATTATGAATCAGGGAATTGGTTACAGCAGGTAAACAAAATAATAGTAAATTTGATGCATCATCTTAAATCACCATTATAGTCGAGTAGCACCATACTTATAATTCAAATTATAACTGACGATTGAATTTTGAACTTGCAATTAAAACAAAAAGATAATTAATAACTTGAAGTCAAATTAAGAATCATATATATTATCCTTAATAAAATCAAGTGAAGTCAACCTGACTGGTTTGTTAACTTGAATCAAATCCATTTGAACCCAAGGTAATCTTGGATGCGTCAAGACCCAACTCAATTTAGGAAAATTATGCAATTAATTAAACTGATACTATTTAATTACTCATCATCATAACTATACTTTCCTATAATTATCACTCATGACTAACATTATACATTAATTATAATTAGTCATGTTTGTATATGTATAATTCATCAGAATATACAAATACATATGTATAACATACAATTATTTAACCGATGGATATACAATTCACCTCTCTCCCATTCTCTTCCCTCTCGCTCGCCTCTCTTCTCTCGTTCCCAATCTCGCTCGCCTCTCTCATCCCTCTCCTAATCTAGCTTGCTATATATACAAATGCATATGTATAATATACAATTATCTAACTGATATACATATAAAATTCACCTCTCTCGCTCGCCTCTCTCCTCCCTCTCTCAATCTCGCTTGACATATATAATATACAATTATCTAACCAATATATATATATAATTCACCTCTCTCCCGCTCTTTGCCCTCTGTCGCTCGCCTCTCTCCTCCGTTTCCCAATCTCGCTCGCCTATCTCCTGCCTCTCCCGATCTCTCTTGTCATATATACAAATACATATGTATAATATACAATTATCTAACTGAATACATATATAATTCATCTATCTCCCACTCTTTGTCTTCTTTCGCTCATCTCTCTTCTGGTCTCTCTCGCCTCTCTCCTCCCTATAACATGTATCCACAAAGTGTAATTATCAAACTATAACTATGGAGAGTAATTAGGCTATTTTTGAGTAGCTATATGTGAAAGTTCCTCTTTCTATTTCAACTCATTCTACTATCCCGTTTTCAATCCAACCCGCTCATTTGACACCCCTAGTTTTGATGTTTCAAGTCAGCTTATTTAAATTCCTAACCAAATTTTTTTTAACTCTATTAATTATTGATCTACAAACTAGAAATTCGAGTAAAGGACTGTTGACCGAAGGAAAGATAATAGATACCCTCAAATCGGTGATTCTAGTACGATCGCTTTGACAATTATATTTGACTTAACTTAATTTTTGAACATCTTAGGACTATGAGCTAAAAAATATTGTTTAATCCGTCCTCTTTAATTATTTTGAACATATTTCAAAATAGTCTTACTTTATTAATGTGTAGTCAATCTTGCCTCTAATTATTCATTTGTTTGTATGTCAAGTTAAAATTTTGCGTAATATTTACCTATTATCATATCGGCTGAATCATGCTCCTAACAATTCAATTAACTAAACTTAATTTGTCAAAATTATTTAAGATCACAAACATTCTGGTAAAAGTTGAAGCATTACTAAATTTTAAAGTTAATCGTTATGACTCACTAAAAACACAAGTTAGCAATCAAATATTTAATAACCAAGCAAAAACTTAAAAACTTAACGATTTAAACACATCAAATAAAGTAGATAAGAAATCATAGCAACGCCTAGTTCCACGCCAACATGATATTAATAAAATCATATACAGATAAACATAAATAAATACTGAGTAATAATAAAAGAGACTTTAAGTTTCACTTATAATTTTAATAACACGGAAATAATAAGTAAGAAACAAAACTTTCTATGAAATAAAATTTTACCCTTTATTTACTAACTTTTCTATCTTATTTTCCGTTCTTATTCTTCTTCTTTTTTTCATTCATTATTTTATTTCTTCATAGATATATAATCAATTATCTTGATTTTGTTTTATTTTATGAATACATGTTTATGTTGACAAAAAGAAACTAAACAAAGAAAGAAATCGATAATATTATAGAAACATAACTTAAATAACAAAGAAAGAAGTTCACATAATTAATCAACTTTGCATACTAAATAGTATAAGAAATCATAGAAATAACTTGTTCATAACTTGATTCACGATAAATAATTATAAAGAATAGATAGATAAAAATCGAATAAGAACCTGTGTAATCAAACTCAATTCGATGTTTTTCTTCTGTCTTTTTTGTTTGTTTGTTTTTGTTTTGTTTCTCTGTTGGGAGTGTTTCTTTTTCCGTATCTGTGTGTAAATATATAAGTCACCTTTAATTAAAAAAAAAGTATAAGTAAAATAACAAATTCTTGAGATCTGTTTTAGTAAATAAAAAAATAATATAATGACACCATGAGGTGTTTTTATAATATTTTCAAAATATATTGTGGCTACCTCATGATCTTGCAGATCGATAAGGATATGATTCTGGATACTAAATATTAGTCATGGAAGCAAGTAACTAATGACTAATTTAATGGGATAATTAATTACGCATTCTACTATTAAATTGCTTAAGGACAATAAAGTCTTTCTTTGTTTATACCTTGATTCTTACAATATTTTGTTGCACAGTTATTAAAAAAAAAAAAGGAAAAAGGTAACGTTGACCTAAATTATTGTCACTATAAATCAAATTTTTCGAAAGGATTTTTTACTTTTATACTATTTAATAGTGTATTTTAAAGGTGTATATATCTATGTAAATATCATAAATATTGTACAATTATAAATAATAATATATTTACATGACACATATATACCTTAAAAATATATTATTAAATATTATAGAAAATAAAATGTTCTATATAAAATTTGATATCGCAACAATAATTTCGACCTAAGACAAATCATTACATATTAAAAATGATTTTGTTGTCTAGTGACTTTGTGTATGTTTCTGGCGTATATGATCTTTCAGGAAATAAAAGAATAGAAAACTTTAAGTTTAGTATTGCTATGAAATAAAAATTACTTTATTAATAAATAAATTCGTTAACTCAAGTGAGTATTTAAATAAGAAAAGATGTTTAAATATGGCATTGAATTTTGAAAAAATATTTATCAATGTCATTCGTTAAAAGTTTGGCTAATCTATGTTATTTTTATTTGAGAACTTTATGTGTTAACTAAAAATAGTTCAATTTTGCCGAAACTATTTTTTATACGTGGTCAATTATGATTCGACCATATAATTAACTAAATCATTTTTTTAATAGAAAAAAAGCTCAAATATGACATTGAACTATGAAAAAAGGGTCATATATGTATTTTGAAGAGTTTGACTTATTTATGTCATTTCAGTTAAAAAGAATGACATGCAAGAATGAATCTTTTTTAAGTTGTAAAACTAATAAAATAGCCCTATTGTTTATTCAATTTTACCAAATAAGTAAAAATTATAAAATTATACAATAAATAAAGTTATTTGTTCTCCACTTAAGTAACTGTTTCATCTAATTTTAATTTAATAAAAAAAAATTAAACATAAATTGTAGTGTCGAGTTTCTAATATAATCCTCACACATGATCAATCTTCTCATGTTGAACTTTCATTTCTCGATCATATGACCGAAAGATGAATCAACATTGTTACTTTGAGTTATTAGTTGACCAATATCATTCGCAACTATATTTTCATACTTATAGACCATAAATATTTCATCACTCATCGCAAATAATTATGTAACACTATATAATTATGATAATTTTCACTTGTGTGTCAATATCATAATCGTTCATGTCTTGTTTGACTTGCGTGCAATTACACATTTCAAGTGATTGATTTCTTACTAAAATCAAACATATTGAAAGTAGATAATATCAAACATACTCATCAATTTTGTCATTTTTTCATACTAAACTGCCTTAAACATTTTCATATGTAGGCGAAAGAAAAGTTTTTTTTAATTATGAAAATCAAAAAAATATTACTCTCTGTTTTTATTTATTTACACTAGATCAATTCTACTTTATCATTTATATTTATCAAATTTAAAGTGATAATAAATTTTTTGTTTGTGATAACAATATATTATATAAACTAATGATGTGATTATAAATTTTATTTACATCTAAAACAAAAAGTTACCAAATGTAGATTGTTATAACAAAATATAAATTCGTGAGTCAATTTATATATTTAAAAAATCTCAAATCATGATATAGAATTTATAAATTATGATTTTTGAAAAATATGAGATTCCATCTGGTAAAATAAATTATGAAATGAAATTAACATGAAAATTACATGTCCAAATACCTATTTTATTTCAAAATTTTATATTATAATTTATTATATAATATAGGCATGACCAAAAACATACTAACTCCTTTCCTACTTTTTTAATTCAACTATTCCTACTTTTTGTATGAACACAATGCCACATGTCAATTTTCTTTACGGTCAAAACAGTATTTTAATAGTGAGAATATGATGACAACTAATATACATATATTTTAAACAGTATTATTTGAAAATATACATATACTGAGAGAATGTGATGACAACTAATATATAAATATATGCGGAGAATATGATGACAACTAGCATTTATGTAGGACTCAATTACTAATGATGACAACTAGCATTTATGTAGGACTCAATTACTAGTCGTTTGGTCATATCTGGAATTCGGGATCCTAATATGATATATTGATTTAAAATTAATATTTGTTTATAAATTTTTTTATATTATTATTAATTATTTGAATTTAATAATTTTTCAAATAAAATTATGTGTATTTGAAAAAATTTATAATAAATTTATAATAGCAAGAATCTATTCATAATTGGAGCATAAAGATATGTGAATTATTAATACGATACTTTAGGATCTGATACTTATTTGATAAGATTATGTAAAAATTAGAGAAATTTTAGTGATTTTCAAAAAATTATGAAATTTTCATGTTTATATGAAAAAATACAATTTAAAATATCGAAATTACATTGTCCAAATCGTTGTTATTCTAATTCAGTTCCGATAAACAATAAATGAATCTTTGGTAAAAGAAATCATTAATCTATACAAAGAAAAGATATTATTTCAATTATTATGGTAGCATACACGTTTTGACCCAAAACAAAAGAAGAAGTGGTATACGCGTTGTGGTTTTCAAGTCCAAGTACCATACTTATATAATAAGTACTAAATAAAATAATTTGAGAAGCCTTTTTTTGGGGGCACGTTTTTCAAACTTTTTCTTCAAATTATATTATATTGGAGTTTTTTTTTCTACTAAAGATCTTCATGTGTGTGTTTTCTTTCAAAGTTTATTGACGAAGAAGTTAGGTAGAAAGGATTCATACTACTCGGGTAGATTACTGAATTAATAGTAATTAAGGGCCTGTTTGAAAAATGACTAGGTAATTGAAATTGATTTAATTATTATATCAGTAATTATCACTTTAGTAATCATACAATCTAGTAATTAACCTGTTTGTTTGCAACGGTACAATTATAATCTAATTATAAATGTACTGTTTGGTTGCATAATTACCATCATAATATTATATTAAATTTAAAAATAAAAGTTAATTATCTAAAATTAAAACTATATTAGATAAATAAGAGACTTTACAAATAATATCGTGTATATCAGAGAATATGAGAGAGTATAGAATTTTGTAATTTTTTTTTTTAAAAAAATGATAGATAATTTTAATAATATGGTCAAATAAGTTGTGTATTCACCAAGAATGAGTAGTGTGCCCCAAACCTTCTAAATCTTTTTTAAAAAAAACTATATAAATATACAACTTAAAATATTTTAATCTCTATAATTCTCTAATATTTTTTTTGAAAATAAAAAAAAATCCCCTTCATCCCTATCCTTTCTTGATACATCTCTACTCTCTCTCGAATATGTTCATTCCCTCTCGATATATTCATTCTCTCTCGAATACATTCCTATTCCTTTCGAACACATCCTTATATCCTCTCGAATATATCCTTATTCCTTTCGGATACATTCCTCCCATCAAGTAATGTATCATTTGTAACGTATCGAACAACCAAAAATGTCTCTAAAAAAATGAGGAACTTAGGGGGAAAAAATGAAGGAAGAGAGACAAGTAGAAATTGTGTCAAAGTATATAGAAAGAAAATATACCCTCAAGTTCTGATATGATCCAAATTACCCCAAAACTTTTATAGCTAGATGGATGCATTAGAGTTGTGACAGAATTGAGAATCCCTACTTGCAATAAAAATTTAAAAGGTATGTAACAACACGACGTTTTAATAACATCGAATTGTGGACGTGCCGGAGTGGTTATCGGGCATGACTAGAAATCATGTGGGCTCTGCCCGCGCAGGTTCGAATCCTGCCGTCCACGTATTTATTTATTTTTATAAATTCTTAAAATGCAAAAAAATAGCAGGCTAAGAAATAAAGAAGTTTCGTTAAAATACTTTTTTTAAATGGTGTATTTTTTTTATTTGATTATATCATAATATTCATAAAGAAAAGAAAAAATGTTTTTATTAAGGGCAACTTTCACATATAGCAAATAAAAAATTAATATTTGTATGCTATAACAAAGTTTGCATAATTGCGCTCCATAGCAAACATAGAAACTGTATAATTCGCTATACATATACAGTTGAAGCAAATTGTATAAAACGAAGTGTATAAAACAAGAAAGAGAAAGACACTTGGGCAGAAAACTATATAAAAATAAAGTGTACAAAACGAATTGTATTATTATAAGTGTATAGAACGATTATATACAATTTGAATTTGTATAAAATGAGAAAGAGAGAAAGACAAAAGAGACTTGACAAGGAATATACAATTGAATCGAATTGTATAAAACGAGAAAGAGAGAAAGGCAAAAGAAACTGGACAGGAGAGTATTTTTATTGTATAATTATAAGTGTATAAGACGAAAATATATGTACTTGCATGTGTATATACAGTTTTCTCACGCTTTATACAAACAGAAACGCAATTTATACATTTCGCTTCTGTTTGTATAAGTGAGAAAGGTGAGGGTGGCGAGCGAGATTTGGGAGAGTGCGAGCGAGATCTGGAAGAGGGGAAAAAAATATATGTCTTTATACAATTTTCTCTGCTTTATACAATTAAAAACAATTTTTATACACTTGTGTTTGTATAAAAAGTGAGGAAGGGAGCGAGAGATTGGATGAGAGTGGCGAGCGAGATATTTGGGAGAGTGGCGCCTGACAATTTTTTGCAAACGTTTGCTATGGAGCACAATTAAATCAACCCCTAGCTACTCCATTTATTTTAGATTATTAATTTGCTATTATATACAATTTTCCCTAAAATCTACTAAAAATAAACAAAATAATTAAAAATTAGTAAGAATTAAGTAGGTTATCTTATGACGCATTTTAGGAAAACTTACATAAATACTATGTTTAATTATTTTTTTATCATTTATAGCAATAATATTTTTTTCAATTGATCACACTTAATACATCTATAATACAATTTTAATACATATTACAAAAAACAATTTATTAAATTCACTTTTAACTCATTTAAGTTCAACATGTTCCTGCTAATGTAAATTTTGGGAGGTCAAATATGTGCTCATTTATTATGGACAAACAATACAAATCTCACTAATTTAAAGGCTAATTATCTATCTCTCTGTAACTTTTAAAAAATTATAAATTGTGCCAAATTTCAGTTCACAGACACACGAGATGACAATAAGGTATAATTTATTTATGATGTAATATTATGCTCACATGGATTCACATGATTGAAAAAAATGATACATGATTACAATTTTGAAAATAATATTCTTTTGTGCGTGGAAAATTAGATCATGATATATCCTTAACGTAGGAGAAGGTCGGGAGAAATGATACTAATCCTACTAAGTAGAAATAAATTTAATAAGCAGCTGCTATAAATATGAGAGATTTGACGTTAGATTTATGTGCTACTAAACATATTTGTGATGGTATAATAATTTGTGCGCTCAACCCAAATTGAAGAAGTATAATAATTTATTTTATCGACGATTCAAGAATTATCCAAGTTCTTCTAAGAGAATGTTTTTTCTTTATTCTGAAAATTATGCTAGCTAATATTCGGACTAACTTGGCTATTGAGGAATATTATTGCTATTAGTTTGGGTGTTTAATGTCTCTAATATTTACTAGAGATAAAAGGTCCGTCTTAGCACAAGCTCAATATATATATATATATA
>NC_028642.1:39200710-39215710 GCF_001406875.1 Solanum pennellii | reverse complement strand
AAACCCAAGCATAAAGCACACCATTGCACATGAAATATCAATATCTCCTTTAGAGGAACTGTAAGACTTCACTAAATGATAATGAGTATGTAAGTTCTGTAAGCAACAAAGCAATTTCAAGTAAAAATGTAGAGTTCTGAGTAAGTTAACGACATTTGTTAGTGCTAGACGAGGGACTATCAGTTCAATTTTGCAGAATTGTGTTTTCACAAAACTAATGTTGACATGAGTTGAGCTTGAAAAAAGCAGTGATGATTCATATAACTGATCCCAACTTGTTAGAGACTGAGACGTAATTTTAGTTGTTGTGTTTTTACAAAACTCAATACCAGCTTGTTAACATATTAGATACAACTATACCTCAATCCCAAGCAAGTTGGAAACAATTGATAATGTAAAAACGAAAAAAGTAACAAAAACCACACATCCTTAGTAGAAAGAACTTTCAAAACAGTTGCAGAGGATTCATTTTTTTCCAGTTACCATTAGGATGATCTATAACATGAGTTTAAAGGCTGAAAAAACAATTTTATACTTTTAATTTCGCGTACAACTTTAGTTAATGTACATCATGGAAAAGCAAGATCATAGTTTACACAGAAAAGCAATAAACATCCTAGATGCAGACTCACCCATTGAGTCAATCCAGCTATAGAATAGTATTCAGGTTGGGACAAGCCTGAATACTAATTATATTTAATGAAACTAATATGCTAATGTAATTGAGTGCAGGTTGTATGAACAAGCCTTGAGAGATACTTACAACGATCTTACAGATGAAATCATTGATAAGCAAATTGAAGCCGACTTTCCATGATGGTTCAAAGATTACGTATGAATTAATTTAATTTGTTGTGAATAAAGAATATATCACTAAAATGGCTGTCCTAATTTATCTGTTTGATAGGTTAATAGTTTTCCGCAAGACATCTCTCAAAATCCTTATTTACGAATTTTAGTAATAGGACCATTAAGACAGGCACGGTCTTGGCCTGTTATTTTCGCGAATGGATATAAATTCCACACTTCTTCTTGGGGTGTAGAAAAAAGTATATATAACAGCGGGGTGTTTTGATGCAGAATACTTTTGAAAGAAAGAAACAAGAATTATTAGCTTCTCAAAGTGCATCAGCTGTGGAAGGAGAAACTAGTATAGCTGGTCAACCTTCTCCATTAATAGAAATGGATATCTGGGTGCAATATGCTGGTGGAAAGAAAAAGGAAGATTTAAAGGTCTTGGCTCGTTGGGTCGATCTGTAAAGACATCTTCTAAACAATCAACATCAGCTTTATCAAGGGAAATTTATGAGATGATTAATGTTGTTTATATGCTCAATTGCAGAAAGAGCGTCACAAAAATAAGAGGATGAGGAGGGAATTGACTTATTGAAGAATCACGTGTACAACACATCATCTTCAAATGGGTAATCATCTCAAGAAGACAATCAAGCTTATGAGGATGAAAGTGGTGAGGCTCTGATAGCGTGAATGATAGTAGTTCTGCCCATGACTTTGATAGCGTGAATGAAAGTGAGGATTGAGATAGTTGATAGTGCTATTTAGGATTCAATTTTTAGTTGTATTTTGTTTACGTTTGAATCATAAACTATTGATCTTGCGGGTTTCTTTTCATAGAAATTATAAAAAAATCACAAGAATTTTCGTTATTTATTGCAGATAAATCCGCTGGTGTTACCTGCAATTTTAATTCCCCAGGTAAATTACCTAGGGCTTGTTTAATCCGCTGGTAAGAATTGCCTACGAAGGTTTTTCCATCGGATTTCATTTTACAAGAAAATTTGCAGGTAATCAAGTTACATGCGGATTTTACTATGTTATCCCTAGGAAAATCCCCACTTTTATATGTACTTTTCCTTCGCCCAAGAAGAAGTGTGGAAATTATATCCATTTGCAAAAAAAAAAAAAAAAACAGGCCAAGACTGTGCCTGTCTTAATGGTCCCATTGCTAAAATTCGTAAATAAGGATTTTGAGGGATGTCTTATGGAGAACTATTAACCTATCAAACATATAAGTCAGGACAGCCATTTAGTGATATATTCTTTATTTACAACAAATTAAATTAATTCATACATATTTTTTGAACCATCGTGAAAAGTCGGCTTTAATTTTCTTATCAATGATTTCATCTGTAAGATCGTTGTAAGTATCTCTCAAGGCTTGTTCATACAACCTGCACTCAATTATATTAGCATATTAGTTTCAACTTAAATATAATTAGTATTCAGGCTTGTCCCAACCTAAATACTATTCTATAGCTGGATTGACTCAATGGGTGAGTCTGCATCCAGGATGTTGTTGTTTTTTAGTGTAAACTATGATCTTGCTTTTCCAGTATGTATATTAACTAAAGTTATACGCGAAATTAAAAGTATAAAACTATTTTTTAGCCTAAAAACTCATGGTATAGATCATCCTAATGGTAACTTGAAAAGAATGAATCCTCTGCAACTGTTTTGAAAGTAAGGATATGTGGTTTTTGTTACTTTTTGAGTTTTTCAGTTTGATCAAATATTTCATTCTTACATTATCAACTGTTTTCAACTTGCTTGGGATTGAGGTGTAGCTGTATCTAATATGTTAACAAGCTGGTATTGAGTTTTGTAAAAACACAACAACAACAATTACGTCTCAGTCTCTAACAAGTTGGGATCAATTATATGAATCCTCACTGCTTTTTTCAAGGTCAAACTCATGTGAACATTAGTTTTGTGAAAACACAATTCTGCAAAATTGTACTGATAGTCCCTCGTCTAGCAATAAAAAATGTCGTGAACTTACTCAGAACTCTACATTTTTACTTGAAATTGCTTTATTGCTTACAGAACTTACATACTGATTATCATTTATTGAAATCTTATAGTTCCCTCTAAAGGAGATATCGATACTTTATGTGCAATGACATGCTTTATGCTTGGGTATTTGCATCCATAATCGCTCCATTTGGGGGAGTTTTTGCTACTGGTTTCAAGAGATCCTTTTATATCAAAGTCTGTACAACTTCTGATGGAAACTGAATGATATATGTGTAAATTTTAGTTACTCATTTCCTTCATTTACATGGAATCATCCAGGATTTTGGCTATTACGTTCCTGGACATGGCGGTTTCATGGATTTGTGAAAACTTGTCTATCTTGAATTTTCCCTTTCCTGTCTTTCTCTTAATAGACTTATAATAACTAACTATATTACATCTCTAAGCAAACTATAATAACACTAAAATCTACTTAGAAATCTGTAAAACTATTTTTGGAATAACTTAATTAAGTAGTTGCTAGAGCATATTACTACTATAAGACTTGGAATGACATCAAATATTCTATATCAAAAATTTTCCTTTCCCTCGCGTATCAACTTTTTGTACCTTAGAGGTAACCTAAAATGGTTTAAGTTAAACCAAGTCACTCATCATAAACAAGTGACTAATTCCTAGATATTCAGTATTGAAGCAATAATAATCCCTTACCTGTAAACTGCAACTACGAAATACATACGAAAGTACATGGATTCACACAAGATCTGAAGCACAACAACTCATATCCATGTATTGAAACTGAAACTCACATCAACTCAGAAAAAATTGAAGAGGAGAACAAAACAAAGTCTAGAACATACACCATTTGCAGGATATTAAACTTCAACAAGCTACAGAGAAGAAACATAATAAGGACATACACTTATCTTCTTCAATATTTGTGGCAAGTTTACCCACCAACTACTATCTGTATGTATGGACATGGATTGTAGCAATCTGTTTGACGATTACTCAAGGTACGCACAATAGATTGAAACACTGCCATCATCAACAAAAAAAAATCTAACAACGTCACAAGCACCTAAGAAGAAATATAGCTAATGAAAAAGAAAAAAATGAGCTAAACTTAAGATTGCAACAATTATTGACCTCACAGAGCTTGAGATTTACAAAAAAAAAACACTCAATGTTCATTCAACCTGATTCTGTAAACGAAAATTTGCACACTAACCTCACATAGCTTGAAATATGCATATTAACCTTAATTCTTGGATAGACTGACAAGCAAATCTTCTCGATTGTAGTCCTTTACTTTGAAAAAATCTGCTTGGAGAGAGATGTGAGGTTCACTTGGAGAGCTTTGAGCTTGGAGCTTTGGATGATCTTCGAGCTTAATCTACACCGAATTCTTCGATTGATTTCATCTCTGCTTTTGCATGTGAGTTTTGGAGTGAAGGAAAATGGGTTTGGGTAAGAGCTTAGAGAGGAGGAAAGCATGAAAGAAGCCTAGATAAATCCCAATTTCTTTCCTAAAGTTTCAATGTGTTTTTAGTTGGTCTTATTATCCCAAAAAAAATTCTTTTTAACGATTTTTAATTGTTTTAATCAATTGGTCTTATAATCCAAAAAAAATAATAAGTAAAAGAAAAATAAATCAACCATCTAATACATAATAATAGATTCATTCATAAGTCAAGTTGGTATTAATTATGTAGGACTTCAAAAATACAACCAAACACATTATAAGTCATGTTGACTTTTTAACCTAATAAAAAACTTTTACCAAACATTGTAAAACTAATAGAATATTTTATACATGAATAACATGCCCTCTTATACTGTAATCAAACGACCTCCTATTTAAAAACGTAGCGGAAGTCTATCATCTCACATGGTCATCTAAGACAAGTCTTTAAAACTAAAGACAGGGTCACGACCCTTTACAATGGAAAGTCTTAACATATGTCTATTACATGAAAGAAAATGAAACATCAAGAACTTGTCCTCAATCTATGAGGAAATTGTCACATCCGGGTTTACCCCCTAGACGTAACCGTCGTCGTCGTCGTCCTTTTTAAGGACTAAGACTAGCCTCTTAGTCTCATGTTATTACATTCATAGGTTAAAAAATGCGAAAAAATTTAAAACTTTCAGTACAATTACTTGGAGGTTTACATAGACCTCTACATACACATAATATATAGTCGTATCGAGTATACATATACCCTTCGTATAGGAAGGTTACATAGCCTTTTACTCTTATTGCACATACATATATATAAGATAGAAAAATAGACTCAAAGATTGTCTCATCTCATACCATCTAAACGATTATCACAATATGGGCATTAGCCCTTACATCGATCCAACAAGATCACATATAGGTCATACAAAAGTATAGTACTCAATATAAAAGGAAAGAAATGAAAGAGTCTTTAAGCTCATAACAAGTCTGTAAGCTAGATAGTGCAATTGCCCTCGGAAGTTGAGGACCTACCCTACTTGGATGAAATGAAGAATCCAAGTCTTCAATAATGTCGCCTTCCAAATTCTTCAACGACCGGAACCTAAAATGTTTGGGAAAAGGGAAGAAAATGGGGTTTGTACTCCATATGTACTAAGTATGAGACCTTATGCACATATACAAGAAAAACATGCTAAAAAGGGACTTTTAGTCAAAACATGTCATTTTACCCTTTTAGGAACTTAATGCAAAGCCAAGCAAGTCATATCAACCAACTAAGCATGTTTACTAACTCAACAAGTAATACCTATTCCAACATACTTGAAACCATGATTTACTACAACCATATCATCAAGGAATAGCATCACAAGAATGAATAAGAGTAAATCATATCATAATAAGCAAGACAACTACTCATGAATCCTTATCAAGTCAACAAGTGTACTGACCAAGCAAAGCCCCATAACCTTACTCAATCAAGTAGCCTCAACAAGAAACCATAACCAATGTCCAACTTCATATAACATAACATTTAGATTTACATTTCATCTTATATTAACATTATAACCCAAGACATACTCATAAGTGAACTAATCAACATCTAGTATCAACAATATGCCAAGTTCATCATGTACATATCATATATCAACGTAACATAAACATATATAAGAACATCCTCCTAAGACTCCCCTCAAGGCTAACTAGTCCAATGCTTAAGTAGAGTCCCATACCCCTACCTAAACTAAGCTAGACCTCTTAGGTTATCCAAGTTAGAGTTCAAGTCCTTTAATTCATTTTACCTTTTGGGAACATCTTTCCCTAACCGACATAGACCACATGAGGTAGTCTGGAATCCGGTGTCATAAAACCTTACACCGAAAGAAGGCGGACTACTTGCCAAGGTAGTACCAAAACATGAAACATAGCAACTACGTGGATTCACTAGCTAGTATTCCTATAGGGGCAACATAGTTCAAGAACTAGGAGATATAGTTGGGACCCTCTTTATGCGCCATGCATTATAGTCTCCAATCTCAAGAGTAATGTAGTGCTCCTACCTTCCCTAGGTGGGAAGGGACACTCCTCAATCTAGTTCGCTCGGTGCTAAGCTAGAGTTCCTTTTTGAAATGTCTTTAAGTCTTTAATTATCAATTATAGCTTATTTTAGGTCATAGGGTCTACCCCTTGTATAATCATCATCATCAATAGCTCAATAAGAATTGTATGAGTATAAGTCCTTTCATCATAATTCATATTAGTGAGGTTAACACATTAGCATTTCATAGCATATCAAGGAACATTGATAGTTTTCACCATCCTTATATCACATAAACCTTAAAAATTAACCTCACAACACAGTCAAGACATTTCAATTCAACATAGCACCCTATCATCCTAGTATAATGCATACTCCAATGTAACACCATGACTTAACCACAATTAATCACAATTGGAAGTAAAGATAGAGATTCTAAGACTTACCAAGTCTTCCTTATAGTTCATCATACAGGTCTTACCATCAACCCATAACTCAACCCAATTAGGGGAGTAACATATTCACACAATGATAACCAATAAGATAACAAGGCCAATTGCATCTCTTAAACACAATTCAAACTTAGATCATAGCTTAAGATAAGATACTTATGGTAATTTCCCAATATACTTCATAACCTACATCACATCTAAAGAACTAACATGATAGACCTATAATTCATCTTAGTTTACTCATAATAACACCATAGGATAGTAATCAAATCAATAACCAGGTCAATTAATAATCACAATATAATATAGATCAAGATTACAACCTAGGGTTAGGGATTGAGGATCACGTTCTTCAATTTAGACCAAACCATCAACAATTACCATAATCAAGTTAAATACATGTTAATCTATTCAATATAACCTAAAGAAATTATCAACAACTCAATCCATAACGTCAATTTCGTTATTGGATGAAACCCATAAGAAAACTCAACTTTTGAAATCCATTTTGAAGGAACCCTTTGAGGAAAGAATCTCAAAGGTGAATTAGATCCTATACCTTGACGTTTGATGAAGAATTGATGGTGAATTCATCCCTTTCCAGCCCCCAAACCCTTATCCTTGCTAGTCTTCAATGGTGAGTTCAAGTAGAGAGAGAAAGAAGAGAGAAGGAATAGAGTTTATTTTGTGAGTTATAATTAGGTTAATTGGGGTTGGGGCATTTATATGGGAGTTAAGTTAGTTAATTAGTCTCCCCTTAATGCCCTAACTAACCGCTAAACCACTTAATTAATTAAATGACTTAACACTAAAACGTGTAGCAAAATTACCCCCCTCACAGACGGAACCCCGCCGACGGGCCGTCTGTGAGTCTACGGACCTATCCCCCTCTCGTCCTGTACTCTGTTGATGAGTTCAGAGACTTTTCAAGCGAGGGGATTCCATGGACGGTGGCATCGACGCCCCGTCGATCCATACACGGACCGTAGCCTGCACTTCGTTGGTAAGTTTAGAGGCTGTGCGGGTGAGGGGCTTTCACCAACTAGCCTAAGTGTAGGACGATGGTGGCACCGACGCCCCGTCAGTCTACACACGGGCCGTCTGCTGTCCTGTTGATGCACACTGCCAGGCAGTGTTGCCTCAAATTGCAAGGGTCCTCCTCAAGGGCCTTTGGTCGGTCTTGGGGAGTCGTACCCGGATGTTTCGATCATTAAACAACTTAAACACCTGTTAGATACTCTTCCACCAATTTTCATAAATTTCCGACTCCTAAAAGCAATCAAATAGGCTAAGGCACGCTAGTAGCTCCTTGAACCAACTTCCGGACGTCATGGACGTTCTTGGACATTTTGGTTCTTAAACTTTCTAAATGACCTACATTCAATAAAATGGACTTAAAAACAATACTTAGACCTTATATAGTCTATGTTAGGCTTTACGACACGTCTTGGATTTTCAAGGTGTTATATTATCCCCCTCTTAGGAACATTCATCCCCGAATGACACCAAAACTCTTTCGCTAGACCCAAGAAACTCCTAATGTTGGTTGGAGTCAATGGTCTAGGCCAATTCTTCAACGCTTCCATTTTCCTTGGGTCTACCTCAAATCCATCACTTGAGATGATATGCCCAAGAAAATCCACCGACCTCAACCAAAACTCACACTTACTATATTTGGCATACAATTAATGCTCCTTAAGAGTTGCAATAATACCCTTAAATGACCCATATGAACACCTTCGTTCTTTGAATATACCAAGATATCGTCAATGAAGACAATGACAAATGAGTCTAGGTAATTCCGAAACACTTTATTCATTAGGTCCATAAACGCCACCGGAGCATTAGTGAGACCAAAAGACATGACCAAGAACTCATAGTGCCCATACCTAGTCCAAAAGGTCGTCTTTGGTACATCCTCACCTCTCACCCTAAGTTGGTGATACCCGGATCTCAAGTCAATTTTCGAAAAGTAACTCGCCCCTTGGAGTTGATCAAACAAGTTGACAATCCGAGAGAGAGGGTACTTATTCTTAATAGTGACCTTGTTGAGTTGGCAGTAATCAAAACACATTCTCAAGGACCCATCTTTCTTCTTCACAAACAAAATCAGAGCACCCAATAGAGAACTACTAGGCCTTATAAAACCCTTATCTGGTAAATCCTTGAGTTGAGCCTTCAACTCCTTCAACTCGGCCGGAGCCATCCGATAAGAAGAAATTGATATGGGATTTGTATCCTGTAGCAAATCAATGCCAAAGTTAATTTCCCGTTCGGGAGGAGTACCGGGAAGGTCATTAGGTAAGACCTCCGGAAACTCACTCACTACGGGGACCGACTAAACGGGAGGAACTTCAGAGTCTAGATCTTGGACTCTTACTATATGATATAGACAACCTTTAGAGATCATTTTACATGCTTTTAGACAAGAGATAATACGACCTCTAGGAATAGAATTTCCCCCCTTCCACTCAACAACGGGTTCATTTGGGAAGTCAAACCTCACCACTCTTGTCCAACAAACAATAGAGGCAAAACAAGCATGCAACCAATCCATACCCAATATAACATCAAAATCAAGCATATCGAGTTCTACTAGATCAACATAAGAAACTCTATTCGGCAACATTATAGGACAATTTCTATACACCCTTTTTGCAACAACCGACTCACCCACCGGAGTAGACACTATAAAAGGTTCATGCAAAATATCGGGTAAAATATTAAACTTTTTGATTACTAGAGGTGTAACAAATGATAAAGTAGCGTCGGGATCAAGTAAGACATATACATCAATAGAGAAGACTTTCAACATACCAGTCACCACGTCGGGAGAAGTCTCTTGCTCACCCCTAGAGCGGAGAGCATAAAAGCGGTTCTTCTTTGGTGCCTCATTAGAACCACTTGCTTGAGATTAACCACTACCCTTGTCTTGACTCTTCAAGTTTGGACAATCTCTAATCTTGTGAACACTCTTGTCACAACTAAAGCAATTATCCGTCCCCTTAAGGCAATCACTATAGTGCTTTTTACCATACTTTCCACAAGTTGGCTTATTTGTTGGTGAATTAGTACCTTTTCCCTTATTGAATTTCGGGTTAGACACCCTATCACCACTAGCTTTTGAGAATTTGGAAGGGACTTGATTAGAAACCCGCTTCTTAAATCTAGGCTTGTCTTGTATTTCAAGCCTATTCTTTGAAGGACCTCAATCAAATGATTTTGCTATTTTAACATCTCTACTCTTTCTCTTGGCCCTTGCCTCCTCAACCCTTCTTGCATGCACCATAAGACGGGAAATGTTCATGTTGTCATGTAGCATGGCCGAATGACACTCCTCTTGTAAGTCCTCCGACATCCCCGTCACAAAACGACTCATTTGGTCTAGGATCAGAGACCAAAAAAGGAGAATATTTGGACAACTTAATGAATTCTAAAGAGTACTCATGGACACTCTTTCCTCCTTGGCGAAGGTTGATGAACTCCATCACTTTTTCCTCGCTCATCTCCCTAGGAAAGAACCGATCTAGAAAGCCTTCTTAAAGATCTCCCAAGTCAACGGACCACCCCTCAATGGCCTATTATCCCTCCATTGCACATATCAAGCTTGCGCCACGTCCTTGAATTAATATGTGGCCAACTCGGCCTTCTCACTTGTGGACAACCCCATAGCCAAAAGTATTTTAGAGACTTCATCGATGAATTCTTGGGGTTCTTCATCAACCTTAGACACTTAGAAAGTAGGAGAGTTCATTCGAGTGAAGTCCCTTAGATGGGAAGCCATAGTAGCGACTTGTTGATGAGGATAGAGCACAACCTCCCCGTTTGCTTGAGCCGTCATAACTTGGGCTTGAGTCGTGGCCGCTTGTGCTTGAGTGGTGATAGCTTGGGCCATTTGAAGAAGAGCGGTTCTTATATTCTCATCCGTCAAAGGAGGAGGATTGACCGATGCTTGCTCCACATTAACATCTTCTTCAAGTGGAGGAACTTGCTCACCAAGGGGAGGAGCTCCCGCATTGGCAATTTCCTCTTCAAGTATTCGAGCCGCATTCCTTTGAGTGTTCATGCATCCTATAAGAACAACAATAGGATTAGATGCAAAAGCACACTATGAGTATACTCTATCGGCACGATATAAGATTTCCAAGAAAGAGAGCGAACCTAAGCATCATATAGGTTCCTACTAATAAGTGTGGTGCACTTCACAATTATGAAAACAAACCTACAAAGACGTGGTAGAGAGAGAGAGATAACTCAACGATATTCAACCTCATGCTCTAATACCAAGTTCATCACATCCGGGTTTACCCCCTAGACGTAACTGGCGTCATCGTCCTTTTTAAGGACTAAGACTAGCCTCTTAGTCTCATGTCATTACATTCATAGGTTAAAAAATGCGGAAAAATTTTAAAATTTCATTACAACTAATTGGAGGTTTACATAGACCTCTACATACACATAATATATAGTCGTATCGAGTATACATAGACTCATCGTATAGGAAGGTTACATAGCCTTCTACTCTTATTGAACATACATATATATAAGATAGAAAAATAGTCTCAAAGATTTTCTCATCTCATACCATCTAAAGCATTATCACAATATGGGCATAGCCCTTACATCAATCCAACAAGACCACATATAGGTCATATAAAAGTGTAGTACTCAATTTAAAAGGAAAGAAATGAAAGAGCATTTAAGCTCATAACAAGTCCGTAAGCTAAATATTGGCATTGCCCTCAGAAGTTGAGGACCTACCCTACTTGGATGAAATGAAGAATCCAAGTCTTCAACAATGTCACCTTCCAAATTCTTCAACGACCGGAACCTAAAATGTTTGGGAAAAGAAAAGAAAATTAGGTTTGTACTCCACATGTACTAAGTATGAGACCTTTTGCACATGTACAAGCAAAACATACTAAAAAGGGACTTTTAGTCAAAACATGCCATTTTACCCTTTTAGGAACTTAATGCAAAGCCAAGCAAGTCATATCAACCAACTAAACATGTTTACTAACTGAAGAAGTAATACGTATTCCAACTTACTTGAAACCATGATTTATTACAACCCTATCATCAAGGAATAACATCACAAGAATGAATAAGAGTCAATCATATCATAATAAGCAAGAAAACTACTCATGAAACCTTATCAAGTCAACAATTGCAATGACCAAGCAAAGCCCCATAACCTTACTCAAACAAGTAGACTCAATAAGAAACCATAACCAGTATCCAACTTTACGTAACATAACATTTAGATTTACATTTCATCTTATATTAACATTATAACCCAAGACATACTCATAAGTGAACTAATCAACATCTAGTATCAACAATATGCCAAGTTCATCATGTACATATCATATATCATCATAACATAAACATATATAAGAACATCCTCCTAAGACTCCCCTCAAGGCTAACTAGTCCAATGCTTAAGTAAAGTCTTATACCCCTACCTAAACTAAGCTAGACCTCTTAGGTTATCCAAGTAGGAGTTCAAGTCCTTTAATTCATTTTACCTTTTGCGAACATCTTGCCCTAACCTACATAGACCACATGAGCTAGTGCGGAATCCGGTGTCATAGAACCCTACATCGAAAGAAGGTGGATTACTTGCCAAGGTAGTACCAAAACATGAAACATAGAAACTACGTGGATCCACTAGCTAGTATTCCTATGGGGGCAATATAGTTCAAGAATTAGGAGATATAGTTGGGACCCTCTTTATGCGCCATGCATTATAGTCTCCAATCTCCGGGGTAATGTAGTGCTCCTACTTTCCTAGGTGGGAAGGGACACTCCTCAATCTAGTTCGCTCGGTGCTAAGCTAGAGTCCCTTTTTGAAATGTCTTTAAGTCTTTAATTATCAATCATAGCTTAGGTTAGGTCATAGGGTCTACCCCTTGTATAATCATCATCATCAATAGCTCAATAAGAATTGTATGAGTATAAGTCCTTTCATCATAATTCATATAAGTGAGGTTAACACATTAGCATTTCATAGCATATCAAGGCACATTGATAGTTTTCACCATCCTTATATCACATACACCTTAATCAACCTCACAACATAGTCAAGACATTTCAATTCAACATTATACCACCCTATCATTCTAGTATAAGGCATACTCCAATGTAACACCATGACTTAACCACAATTAATCACCATTGTAAGTAAAGATTGAGATTTTAAGACTTACCAAGTCTTCCTTATAGTTCATCATAAAGGTCTTACCATCAACCTATAAATCAACCCAATTAGGGGAGTAAAATCATCAAACAATGATAACCAATAAGATAACAAGGCCAATTGTATCTCTAGAACACAATTCAACACTAGATCATAGCTTAAGACAAGATACTTATGCTAATTTCACAATATACTTCATAACCTAAACACATCTCAAGAACTAACATAATAGGCCTATAGTTCATCTTAATTTAATCATAATAACACCGTAGGATAGTAATTTAATCAATAACCAAGTCAATTAAATAATCACAATACAATATAGATTAAGATCACAACCTAGGGTGAAGGATTGAGGATCATGTTCTTCAATTTAGACGAAACCATCAACAATTACCATAATCAAGTTAAATTAAATGTTAATCCATTCAATATAACCTAAAGAAATTATCAACAACTCAATCCATAACTTCAATTTCGTAATTTGATGAAACCCATAAGAAAACTTAACTTTTGAAATTCATTTTGAAGGAACCCTTTGAGGAAAGAGTCTCAAAGGTGAATTAGATCCCATACCTTAACGTTTGATGAAGAATTGATGGTGAATTCGTCCCTTTCTATCCCCCAAACCCTTATCCTTGGTAGTCTTCAATGGTGAGTTCAAGTAGAGAGAGAAAGAAAAGAGAAGGAAGAGAGTTTATTTTGTGAGTTATAATTAGGTTAATTGGGGTTGGGGCCTTTATATGGGAGTTAAGTTAGTTAATTAGTCTCCCCTTAATCCCTAAATAACCCCTAAACCACTTAATTAGTAAATGAATTAACACTAAAACGTGCAGGAAAATCACCCCCCTCACAGACGGAACCCCGCTGACGGGCCGTCTGTGAGTCTACGGACCTACCACCCTCGTCCTGCACTCCGTCGATGAGTTCAGTGACTTTTCAGGAGAGGGTCTTCCATGAATTTCCTAAGTGTGGGATGACGGTGGCATCGATGCCCCGTCAATCCACACACAGACCGTAGCCTGCACTTCGTCGGTAAGTTCGGAGGTTGTGCGGGTGAGGGGCTTTCACCAACTAGCTTAAGTGTGGGACGACGGTGGCACCGACGCCCCGTCAGTCCACACACGGGCCGTCTGCTGTCCCGTCGATGCACACTGCCAGGCAGTGTTGCCTCAAATTGCAAGGGTCCTCCTCAAGGGCCCTTGGTCGGTCCTTGGGGAGTCGTATGTGGATGTTTCAACCATGGAACAACTTAAACACCTGTTATCTACTCTTCTACCAATTTTCATAAATTTTCGACTCTTAAAAGCTAATCAAATAGGCTAAGGCACGCTAGTACCTCCTTGAACCAACTTCCAGACATCATGGACGTTCTTGGACATTTTGGTTCTTAAACTTCCTAATTGACCTACATTCAATAAAATGGACTTAAAAACAGTACTTAGACCTTATGACGCCTATGTTAGGCTTTACGACACGTCTTGTATTTTCAAGGTGTTACAGAAATACCACTTAGTCTTGGAGAATCTCAATTCCAAGCTTAAACTAGAGAAAAAACACTCACTTACCAAAATCTACACTTGTAGTAAAATAAGAGAAATATGGGTTAGCACAATTAAGTACTAACTATGACAGCCATGCAAAATCATGCTTAAAACGGACAATTTATATAAAAGGCATGCATTTATACCATTTTGATAAAACTTCATAAACATAAGCATAACATGCATAATATACAAACATAACCAACATACAAGCCCTTTCTTCACATTTGAACATAATAAACATATAAGTATTCTCATCATATTAAAGACTTCACCTCAAGTAGCCCCGAAGCTATACCTTGTGCACTGTATGAATAGTGTCTCATACTGATACGCTCAAACTTACTTCTCAAATAAGAAGTAAAGCGGTCGCGTCAAGTAAATAACCCAACTAGTGAGGTTGGGATCGTTCCCACGAGGAAAATAGTCTAGACTTAACTTTAACTTGTTATTACTATTGTTCGGTTGATAACTTCCTTAGAAAGTAAAAACATAAAAATGTAAAAAGGGGGGTTTGTATTTCCTAATAA
>NC_028642.1:39131035-39189932 GCF_001406875.1 Solanum pennellii | reverse complement strand
AACTCTTGGAATCTGGGTACTGGGATCACTTCTCTGATCTTCACGACGAACCTGCAGGACGGACCGTCATGGCCATGACGGACCGTCACAATCTTCGTAATCCCACACTTGTCAGACTTCCCCATCTTCCTTCAGCAGCTTCTCTACGCTGCCACCTACGGACCGTCACAGGCATGACGGACCGTCATAAGCTCCGTAGGTGGTCTCTTCTGCATTTCTCTCTCAAAATCTCCGCATTTGGCTGTGGACAGATTTCCTGCAAAACAAAGAGAAACTTGTATAAAAATTAGCACAAAAAGGGCTTTTGGACGCACTAAACTTAAGGAAAAAGCATTAATTATACCGTGAAACCACGGTATATCACATACCACCATCCACGCTAAAGTACCAAATTAAGATCACCAAAAGTGAACTGACCATTCAACCTTACCATCCATAACCATTACTCATGCATAAGAGACATAAACATTTCATAAGCCATAACACCACATTAGGACCATCACCTAAGGCAACTCTAAGTCATACTTATGCTATGTATGAGTATCATCCCAAACTACTACTCACACTAAGTACTCCTTTGGAGGCACCCTAGTCAAGGAACATTCATATTCAACAAGTCAAGATAAGGAAGTAACTCATAATACATCCAAGTAAGGCATACATCATTATTTTAAGTGCATAATTCAACATTCTTCATTAGCTTAGTTAAGGGAACCTTCATTCATCAGACATTAAGTCTACCTTCTCATTAGCGTCACAATAAGAGCACATTAATCTCACTTAAAATTATAAAGGAACACACCATGACTACTCTAAAAGCCTACTTGTGCAATGCATGGATGGAATCCCAAACTACCACCCACACTAAGTGGTGCATTTTTTAGAAGCCATAGTTCATTAACATTCTTTGTGGGGATAAGCCTTAACCTACATAGACCATGTGAGCAATTCATGGAATCCCGATGGCACCCTCACCGGATAAGGAATTCCTACTTGCCTTAGGGGACCTACATTTTAGCTTAGGTAGATCTACTATCTAATATCCTATGTGGGCACATAGTTATGAGATAGGGAGATCACTACTAGATACCCTACCTCGACTCCAAAATTAGCATCCATCTCAAGGGATTGCTACTAGATTCCCCGTGTAAACTCATGAATGAGCATCCATCCCAATCCATTCATGCTTAGAATTATTCCCCACAGAGTATTTGACATTCATACTTTAGATATTAATAAGGGACAAGAGATTGTTACTAGATACTCTGCTCAACTCACGGATGAGAATCCATCTCAAGCCCAACAATCATTATAAAGGGATATAAAGATTGCTACTAGACACTCCGCCTCAACTCACGGATGAGCATCCATATCAAACGATTTCTACTAGATACCTCGCCTCAACTTATGGATGAGCATCCATCCTAAAACCCCACTTTTCATTCATTAGATTATCGCATAGATTTAAAGATGAGAATAATCTTTCAACTAAGAATCCTCATATTGTGAGAAAGTCCTTTCGCAATATGTCATTATTATTCATTCGGAAGGGGATATAAAGATTCTTATTAGACACTCCGCCTCAACTCATGGATGAACATCCATCTCAAACCCCACATTTATTCATTAGTGTACAATTAAGAAATAACCTTTCAATCAATACATCATCATTAACTTGATCTTAGAAACTTAATTCATTCTTCATTCATGAATGTGTGTGAGAGAATAACCTTTAACATAATTATCATCATTAATACAATTGCCTTCTAAACACGATCATAGCACATTCATAGTAAATATACACATATAACTCACATCATAATCATACATTAACCTCCACATGTAAGGGTACAAGGAATATATCCACCAATTCAATACCACAATATACATAGTAATTAAACACCTCCACCTTTCAAGTAAATCAATAGCCCAATCACAATTTCTACTTTAACATGTAATTTGATCATAACTTGTCCTTCAAGGGTCATACTTCAATTCATCATCACACACCACAATTGACATAATAAGCATAGATATTAACTCAATTCAATAACTAAACATTGTAAATTCAATTAGAGTATTCATCCAATTATCATTCATTCAAGTCAACATTCATGAAATTAAGTCTTGTGGGAAAATCATGGGGTTCATGGGGGAATTTCTTCATTAATACACCTTAAAACCACAAATTCATCATAATATAAGTTCAATTGAACATTTGAAATTATTTTATGCAAGAACCCATGGCTTGAGTGAAACCTTAGAAATTTGGATAAAGTTCATCTTTGAAAAGAGAATTTTGAGATGGCTTTTTGGGTGATAGCTACCCAAGAATCAAAACTACCATACCTTGTTGTTTCCCTCAAGAAATGGGATAAAAACGGTTGGTGCTTGAACCCTTAGCTTGAGCTTGACCTTGATCTTCAATGAGGATCTTCTTAGAGAGAGAAATAATTTGACAGAGGAGGGCATTGGGTTTTTGAAGAAAATAAAGTCTAAAATTGAGTTTATTAATTTTAATACTCTTAAAATATCATAATTAACCCAAAATAGCCATCCAATAACTAAATACAACTTAAAATGAATTTACCAAAAAACCCTCAACTTGGATGAACCTAAACTAGAAATATAGTGTGAACCACGAGACCCACACCCATGGATCGTGGGTGGAATCACGAGCCGTCATGTGCCTTTGTGGTTTGGTAATGCAACTTGGTTTTGGGAGTCTTGACCTATGGAGGCTATCCACGGGGCGTGGATGGACCTAAGGGGTGTGGACCCCTTCCGTAGGTCATGACATTTTTGGCAACATCATGGTTTCTTTGGGGTCTTGGGTGTTAGGCTAATGTCCTCCTCAAGGACCCTTAGGGTTGTACTTGGGGAGTTGCATCTTGACTCTTGACTCCTAAGCCCCTCAACCTAAGATCGAGACATCAAACAACAACACAAAACCTCAATTCAAGCTCAAACATGCACTAGTTAGGCTCTAGTTTTACTTACTCATTTACGGGTCGTTACATTGATTCATTGTTTCCCACCTCATCTTGTGTTTAGACTAAAACTCTATAAAAGGTTTCTTTACAATTATACCCTTGAAAATTATTAAATAATTATGTCAAGGTAGATAATTGTCGAACAATATTATTTTTTATGACCTTCTAACTAGGTAGGTATAGAAGAATTTTGTTATCATGTTTCCTATTTTTTCACTTGAATTATATGAGGATAAATAATTGTCATCTTAATAAATTGATCACTCATAAAATGTCCAATTTTTAATTTAAAAAAGACAATCATCTACTTTTAAAACAAAAAAAGACAGTAAGCGATAGTATAATTAATAAACCATCTACATTTACACATAAAAATTGCAAGTAACAGTTTTAATATGTATGCAATTTTATAAACTTGTATAAGTAAATGACTGATTTTCTTATATGAACTCCTGTTGCTAATTCTTTGTCATCGATATATGAGTTATATTGGATTCACGTGGTTTCGTACTCATACTACACTTGTTGCACTCTTTGTTGTGCAGATTTGATTCCGAATACGAGCACATCTCGTGGAGCTTTATGAGTCTGAGCTTGAAGTATCCTGGAGTTGTGGTGATCTATTTGGCTGTTAGTGCTCCATTCCCCACACGATTCCTCTATCTTTTATTTCTTTTATTGTTTTAGTATTCAGACAACATATCTCTTATGTTTAGACTTGTCATTTTAGTTTCAGACTTGCAACGACACAAATTCTTGGGTGATATTTTTAACTTTACGCATTTCGTATTTATAAAGGACTTAGTATTGAAGATATTCTACTCGTTGTTTACTTTTCACCTTAATAATTAACTTAGTTAAATTCGTAAACTAGGGGCCGGTTGACTTACCTATCGATTGAGAACATAGATGCCATCATGACTTGTAAATTTGGATCGTGACAGGAGATTATTTAAGATTACTCAAAGTCCTTAAAGGAGGTATATGAAGAACAATAAGCGACTATAATTGGAATATTTCGATACTTACAAAGTTAAAATGAGTAAAACAATTTCAAAATTATTTTATACTCCCTCCATTCCATTTTATTATCTAAAATAAGTGATAAAAACACATAAGAGTAGTGCAACGACATGACAGAGAATAATATTATCTAAACATGATGATCATAATCAACACTTGTACTACATATTCAAAATGTAGAAATACAACATACCAATAGCTAAAATGAAAATTGGAGAGGCAAGATTACAATTTATGGTTCAGGTTGTCATCTTCTCTTTGTACAACTGAGGAGTAGGTGTGGTATCATTATCGCATTTTCAACTTTTGTATGAGTTTAACACTCTTTGTAAATATGTCTATTTATTGTCGCTAAAAGTTGTTTTTGTTTTAGTGTCGGTTAAAGGCTAGCACTGCTTGCTCTTGACAGCTGTTTTTCGAACTTGTGCTTCGTTGTTGTCTAACTTAGTATCATAATCTTTTCCTAGAGGGCTGTGCGTACAGTAAACTCCAGCAATGGCTGGTGCCAAAACTGCAACAAAGGAACATATGCCTACCACAATAGCTGGTCTTTCTGATCTCTTGTAACCCAAATTAAGCCCACACAGAGCATATTGAGCAAAACAATTGAGATTAAGTAATACGACAACCACCATCATATGTGTCCATTCATTGGGCTTATAAGTTCCATTTTTGCAGTAAGCCTTTCTCATCCTGAAAATATCTTCAGGCCTCCATCGCATTAAAAGATTAAAGTGAGATAGCCTTTGCGGGTGCTGGTACAGACATAACAGAGTAAACAACACATTGAGAATTTGGTTAATCACTTCATTCCACGTATCTCTCTGAGATTTATTAGGGATCGCATGGTTCAACGCCCCCGTTATCAGAAGAAGCATGATTATACTAGATACAACTACACATACAATCCAGATAAAAAATACAATATTCATCGGATTTTTGAACCACTCTTTGCACATTTTCCTAATAGCTGCCCAATCCAATTTTCGCGAAAACAGTTTAGTAATACGTTGACGGAGATGAAGGTTGCTAGTAGAAGGTACAGTTGGAGAAAACTGATCATCTCTTCGATCAGCTATCTGATGAAACTTTGCTGATGGAGAATCCAAATTATCCGAATTGATGGATTTTAGCCTTTGAGAATTTTCATTACTTACAACTTCTCTTTGAGATCTCATTTTGTAAATAATAAAAAAAATACACCATGAGGTGTTTTTATAAAATTTTAAAAAAATAGTCTGGCTACCTCATGATCTTGCAGATCGATAAGGATATGATTCTGGATACTGAATATTAGTCATGGAAGCAAGTCATGACCAATGACTAATTAATTGTGATAATTAATTAGGCATTTTACTATTGAATTGTTTAAGGTAAGAGGGTACAAAAACCAAATTAAATTGCAAATTAAATTAAATCAAATCGGAAAAGAAATCTGACTAATGGGTTGGTATTGCAAAAAAAAAAAAGGGTCTATATTCATATTGATTTGATTTGATTTTAACTAAAAAAAAGTCAACCGAATTAAATGAATTTGACACCATATATAAAAATTTTAAAATTTATTTTATATATAAAAGTATTGTAAAATATAAGCAATATACTACATATGTGGAGTCGAATGTAGAGATCATCTTATTCAATTAAATGTCTTTCTGTCTCTTATGCGTATTACAATGGTAAATTAACAATTCTATTTATAGGTTAAAAAATCGCTCTAAAAGTTATCATATTAAGTATCATAATAAATAGATTGATTTTTATCCAAAAAGGTTTAGAGAATCTAGGAAATTCACATAGATGATACATATAAGTTTATGGATAAACTCAATGGACATTCCACTTAGTTCAATGAATTTATAATAAAAAGTATTTACTTTGATTAAATTTCTAAATATTACTTATACTTTTTCATAATTTTTATCTTTTAATATATTTTTCAAGTTCTTTGAGACTTAGAATTTTGACTAGTCCAATAAAGGTTATAATCCAAAGATATTATTAATTCTAATAAAACTCAATTCAAAATTAAATCAATACTAATGCTAACAAAAAAAAATTAATTCAATGCTAAGAATGATAATAATGTTGAATATTTATTGTTTAGTTTTAAATTGATTTAGATATTTAAAATACATAACCTAATTTTAATTTTTCTTTAATGTTTAATCATGTAATTAATACTTATTAGACTTATTCTAGTATGATTTAGTACATTTAAACTATGATCATTTTTATTATGACTTATTGATTTGCAATATTTATTTTATATGATTTTATTATTATTTTTTGTTGAATATTTTAGTGTTATCACTCATCTCATATTTTGTGTTATTCTTTTTAACAAACACCTTAAATAGTTATATTTTGGTTGGACTAAAGAAATATTTGGAGTACAAGTTAATTATATGTTTGCATGAATACTTTACTGGAAAAATTTGAAAATTTGAAAAATACGGGGCTTATTAGATTGGTTTGATTTATAAATTTAAAAATTTGGCACAAATGATTTGGTTTGGATGATTTGATATTTGAAAAATCCAAACCAAAACTCCAAAAAACCCGAGGTTGAAAAATCTAAAAGAACCCGAATTTTATTAATTTAGTTTGGTTTATAAATTGAAAATTTTGACAACCAACCCGATCATGTACACCCTCAGTAAAATCTTTGTTTGTTTGTTTATTTATACCTTGATTATTACAACAACTTTGTTGCAGAGTCATAAAAAAAACCATTACATATTAAAAATGACTTTTTTCCAGTGACTTTGTGAATGTTTCGGGGGTATATGATCTTTCAGGAAATAAAAATGAAAGAATAGCTAGATAGGTTAATTTAATATTGTTATAAAATAAAAAGTAGTTTATTGATAAATAAATTCATTAACTCAAGTGATTATTTTAAATAAGGGAAAATGCTTATCATACACTAATATCAATCTAAAACTCAGAGACTACTGTACAATCAAAGTAGCAACCAATAGGTCCTTCAGCATTGTTCCTGTATCCAGGACGGACACAGTTGATGCACATTTTCAGCTACTTTCTTGCAACAACTCAATTAGATATGAGATCAACGGCGATCCGGTAACAACTGCATATATACTTACAAGCATCTCCCATCGTTAAGTTCAAAGTTTCTAACCTTTTAGAATCATGTTGGGAGAAGAAAAAAGAACAATGAACTAACAATACCTAATCTCCTTTTAGAATCCTGTTGGGAGGTGAAATAACTTCTGCTAATTCACCTACTACATGTCATGATGTGAACATTTAAGTCCAAGCTCGCCCCAGTACCCTGTCGTAGGGGTGGGCATGGCATGGTAAGGTAGATATCAAATATCATATCCAAATCTAAATTTTTAACATCCTGGTTTGAGTTTTATGGTATTTGGTTTGCATTTTTAAGAAATTTGGTATTCAGTATGGTATTTGATATTTATAAAAAAATATTCATATACTGTGCAACGTACCGAAGTATATAATTGCATATAAAATTCATATATATGTAACTATATATTCAAAATGGAGTACAAACTATTATATTTGTTAATCAATCACCCTAAAAAATATTTAAATCAAGATAGAGTAATCACATATATGTTCTTTTAGGATGAATGATTATCAAATAATTGTTTGTACTTAATTTTAAATATTTTTTTCACATATATAAAGTATATATAAAGTACAAGTATGATACAATTGGGATGTTTCTTAAAAAGCCAAAGTAACAATTGTTTATTATACAAATATATGCAAGTTGAAGACTTAAAGTTGACCAAATTGTGGTAGCTAATTTACCATATTATTAAATACTAAAACCAAACTTTAAAATATCAAATCATACCGAATTAAGGTCCCGAATCAATATTGTACCATGTCCATCCCTACCCTGCCAGGCCTGCTCCATTACAATCCCTAGTTTTCATTGATTTAAGAATGATAGATTTCTCCTATATAGGGTGATTGGGAACAATCCAACTCTATCAATTACTTTTGGCACAACTTCTGCTGTCTTGGTCCCATGGTTTAGTCCTTTTCCACCACTTAACAATAACTCAACAGTCATTATAGACAATAGAGCATATGGCTGCAGAATTGATGTACTAACTCCTCAATTTAAGTGCGCAAGTTTGTTTGTGTGACACCTCATCTTAAGATTAGAAGTTTCACGTTGAAAATATATAGAAGAGGTGTTGGCTATATAAGTAAGCAAACCTTACCTATTAGTGACGTGTTTTAAAGTCGTATAAGTCTAGACCTAGAGCGGACAATGTCACTAGTGGATTGGGTCATTACACCATTTTGGTTTGAAAGCTTGATTTGTGTTTCTGAGGCATGTAATTCTTTCAAAATAACAGACGTATCTTTGCTTCTTACATATGTTATATGTTCTTCTGGAATCAAACATACTCATTTTACTCTATCTGCAATTTCCTGTTTTTTTTTTCTCGTTGATTTTTCCCTCTTTACTGTTCTTGAATTTAATCATCAATTGAGACATTGTTGCACCTGTCATGGACCAAGAAAATGCTTCAATTATTAAATTGAAAAAGCGATGAATAGTCATGAAAAGGGACTCCATTATTTTTTTGTGGGGGACTTTTTTTTTTTCTATGGCTGAGTTGTAGACTGTAGATAAAACATAGCTGTACCGATTACCTATAAGACCACTAGCAAGAGAGAGAAAAAGACATTCTTGATTATCTTAGCATTCAAAGTTGTAAGATAAAGTTGTTAGTAATTGAAGTTTGAAACATTTATCTTCTTAAAATCATTTTGTGTTTCCTTGTTTTGCTTGCAGATTTCAGAAATGGAGGTAGTTGGCAGTGCATTTCTCTCTTCAGCTTTGAATGTTTTCGTTGATAGGCTTGCTCCTCACAGTGATCTGCTCAACATGTTTCGGAAGCATAAGGATCATGTTCAGCTCTTAAAGAGCTGAAAATGACTTTGCGTGGTCTTCAGATTGTGCTAAGTGATGCAGAGAATAAGCAAGCATCAAATCCATCTGTGAGCGACTAGCTTAATGAGCTTTGGGATGTTGTGGACTCTGCCGAAAACTTAATAGAACAAGTCAATTTTGAGGCTTAAGGTGGAAGTCCAGCATCAAAATCTTGCAGAAACAAGCGACCAGCAAGTATGTGCTTGAGTGATGATTCTTTCTTAACATGAAACATACGTTGGAAGAAACCATTGAAACATTGGAGGTGTTGGAAAAGCAAATTGGTCGCCTTGGCTTAAAGGATCATTTTGGTTCAACTAAACAAGAAACTAGAACATCTTCAACTTCTTTGGTTGATGAATCTGATATCTTTGGTAGGTAGAATGATATACAAGATTTGATTGACCGTTTAATATCTGAAGATGCAAGTGGAAAAAAGCTGACTGTAGTTCCTTGTTAGAATGTGCGTCCACTACTAGTCAACGGACCAGGTCCCTTGACACAACAAAAACAGTGCAAAAGAGTAAACAATACGAAGAATACAACATAGACAATTTACGTGGAAACCTCCTTGCTAAAGGGAGTAAAACCACGACCTGTTGCACAGGATTTAAAACCGTCTTCACTAATCTTCTCAAGCAAAAGTGAAACCCGATTACAACCAATGTGAGAAAAAGTTATTAATCTCACTATCAAGTAATCTACCTATTACTTGAAGAGCCTAAGCGGATACAACACCGCCCACTAAACCACCACGCTCTGGATGATTTAGAATTTGCTAAGCGGATAGCACACCGCCCACTAAACCACCTAACTCTAGATGACTTAGAATTTGACTAAGCAAAATCAATGTTGCCCACTAAATCAGTTAATCTTAACTGATCTAGACTTTTACAAACCCAAAACAAATATCTAAATCCTTTATAGCTTAGGAACAGATTTACAATGTAAGCACGAAAGATATAATCCTAAGATAACTAATATAGCTTGTAGCTCTATCAGGTCCTTGTTGCTGTTAGAATGACACTTCTTGAAGATGACCTTTGCTTTTTGAGCATTTGGATTTTCTGAAATTCAAAACTTTGTTTGCCAAACCTTATGTTTATGTTGTTGGAGAAGAGACTATATTCAAATGGACACAAACCCTTGGAACGAGGCTATTGGCTGAGAGTCTGCTATCATGAAAAGTTATGCACCAACCCCTCAGAGTTGGCAGCTTTTGATAGCTGTGTTTTCATCCTTTTCTCGTGCGCAGAATTCCCGGGACCAGGTCCGTTGCTGCGTTCTTTGATGCTTGAGTTCTTGACAAAGACTTGCTTCTCTCTCTCTCTTCTTTAATGAATGAACTTAATATGTTGTTTGTCATGTTGAAAGTATCAACCATAAAGAGTTATTAACCGTTGGACAAACAGCCTCTTTCATTCTGATTGGTTCACTACGCTGGCGCCTCACCTACCACTGACAGGACAGTTTTACAGCTGTACACCATTATGTATCAGATGGAGAGAACTCTGCCAGGGACCAGGTCCCTGCATTTGTGAGATACTGAAACATACAATCTTGTCCGCTCTTCTTATTGGTGTAGGACGCTGCACTTTTCATCTACCACCTCACATGACAACTTTTACGGCTATACCCCATTTGTATTGGACGAGAGCACTTTGATAGGGACCAAGTCCTCGCGTTTGTGAGGATCATCAAAACACCTTGAATATAACATTTTCCCCCTTTTTGATGATAGCAAACAAATATACCTTACAGTGATTTATTATTCATCTCACTGTCAGCAGTTCCAATAACAAGGATCTGGTTCCTTGTTAGATCGATAAGTTTGTTAAATCATCAAAACATCATATCAAGTTCGAGCTAACATCTCAACTCAGCTTTGAACTAATATTCCTATTGTTGGAATGGGCGGCCTGGGTATGACAACACTTGCTAAAGCTTTTTACAATGATGAGAAGGTGAAGGACCATGTTAGATGTTGGAAAACTTAAGAAAATAAATGAGAAAGAAAGGAACTTGCTATTGATAATAGATTGTGCAAGAATCTTAAACACAATATACTGTCCGAATGGATTGGATAAAACTCCCAGAAACTGATATTCAAATATATCTTTAATCCTGCCTAAAAATAATCCTAACTAACTAACTAACTAACTAACTATATATATATATATAGGATACATATTGTCTATAACAAACAACTAGAAAACTATAAAGCCTAATCTGGTTGTAGTTGTAATATTGGTAACTGCTAAAGCATATCCAGGAGGCAGTTACTTAATGTTTGGTTGACTGTTTCCATCTGCAGTTTTAGACTCTTTATTTTCCCGTTCATGTTTCCTTTTTCTAAAATATGTTTTCAAAGGTGGGTTCGTATCAGTGCACCCCCCTTGAAAAGACGCCTTGTCCTCAAGACGAAAGGAAGGAAACTGACCAGCTAGAAATTTATACTCTTCCTAACTAGCTTCTTCAATAGGACAATGATGATATTGAAAGAGTGATTCTAGAGTTAAACTCCCAGAACCTTTCCCAATGGTGTGATAGAACTTTTTCAGGCTCCACCGTGAATTGTAGATCAACCAAAAATGGTAACGGTGGAGGTGATGGAATATCAACATATCCATGAGCAGGACGAAACAAGGAAACATGAAAAATTGGATGTACCTTTGCCGTTGGAGGCAGCTGCAATTTGTAAGCAACATGACCCATTTTGCGAACTATTTTATATGGCCCAAAATAGCGAAGAGACAACTTCTCATTAGGACGTTTGCCCAAATTCTTCTGACGATAAGGTTGTAGGCGAAATAGAACAATACCACCCACATTAAAAGACAATTCACGTTGCTTTGAATATGCTTGTAACTTCATACGAGATTGAGCCTTCAAGAGATTGGACCGCAGTAGCTTTAACATCTGGTCACGTTCCAAAAGTTGCATCAAGATAAGCAAGTTTAGTTTCATCATAAACAAAAGGATGTAATGGTAGCCGCTCCCTCCCATACAGAACTTGAAAAGGAGTCAGATTAGTTGATGAATGGTAGCCCGTCTTGAAAGGATACTTAGCCCAAGCTAAATATTGATACCATGACATAGGCTTTTCATGTGCAAAACAACGCAAATAAGCTTCAAGGCACCGATTAACCACTTCGGTTTGGCCATCAAATTAGGGATGGTAAGAAGTACCCATACGAAGCCGAGTACGACTAAGACGAAAAATCTCTAGCCAAAAAGCACTCAAGAAGATAAAATCACGATCTGAAAGAATAGAACGAGATAAGCCATGTAACCGGGCAATTTTCCTACAAAACAAAGAAACCACTGTTTTGGCAGTGAACGAATGAGATAAAGCCATAAAATGACTATATTTGCTGAACCTATCCACTACCACAAGGATAGTGTCATAACCATTTGAAGAAGGAAAACCCGCAATAAAGTCCAGGGAATTGTCTTCCCAAACTCGATTGGGAATCCGCAAAGGCTGCAAAAGACTACTTGGAGCCAAAGTTTCATATTTATTTTGCTGACAAATCAAATAATTCTGGACAAACAATTTAACATCCGGCTTCAAACATGGCCGATAAAAATTTGCAGAAACTCTTTTGCGAGTTTTCAATTATCCGCCATGACCTTCTTTTGGCGAATCATGTGCTTCGGCTTAAATCTTGGCTGTAAAATCAGGATAATCATGAATTACCAACCTGTATTTGAGGTATAGATGGCTGGCAGATAGTGTAAAATTCGAATGAGAAGAAGGATCAACAGAGAGTTGATCTAAAAGCTGCTTGGTATATGAATCAGCTTCAAGTGCTTCCCTTAAAGTGCTAAAATCCAATGAAAATAACATTGCTAGAGTCAAAAGATCAGCATGTTGAGGGCGACAAGACATCGCATCAGATCCTTTATTTTCACTATCCGCTTTATAGACAATTGTGAAGTCAAATGGCATTAGCTTCATAAACAAACGTTGTTGTTCAGCGGTAGTTATCCGGAGATATTTTAGGCTGAAATGATCAGTTGTGACAGTAAAATATTGACCCAATAGATAATGCTTCCACTTTTGCAATGCAAGAACTAAAGCAAATAACTCACGATCATATGTAGACTTAACTCGATTAAAAAAGGAAAATCCCTTATTGAAATACGCTAGAGGATGACTTTGTTGAAGTAAAATAGCACCAAAACCATCAGCAGAAGCATCACAGTCACCAGTAAATTATTGAGTGAAATCGCGTAGACGAAGAATAGATACTGATGTCAAAACTTATTTTAGATGCTTAAAAGCTGCGTCTGCCTTTGGATTCCACATGATAACATCCTTTCTGTTCAAATCTGTCAACGGACGAGCAGGAATACCATAATTCAAACAAACCGTCGATAATAATTTGTAAGTCCTAAGAAACCTTGAAGTTCCTTCACATTCTTGTAGAGGTCGATCCAAGACTGCAAATACTTTTTCTAGTTCTACAGCTACTCCCTTTCTGGAAATCACATTACCTAGAAAGCCAATATAAGGTTGTGCAGAAAGACACTTTTTGGGATTAGCAAAAAATGAATTGGTGGAAAGAAGGTGAAGAACTATCTGGAGATGATTTTGTTGCTGCTGAAGGGTAGGACTATAGATCAAAATATTGTCAAAGAAAACCAAGATAAATTTCTTGAGATATGGTCTGAAAAGGTCGTTTATAGTGGATTGGAAAGTGGCAGGAGCATTAGTGAGTCCAAAAGGCATCACAGGGAGTTCCTAATGCCTAGAATGGGTTTGGAAAGCTGTTATATGGACATCTGCTGGTTGTACATGAAATTGATGGTATCCTGAACAAAGATCTATCTTTGGAAAAATGGTGAACCCATTTAACTCGTATATATTGGGAATCAGATATTTATCTGGTACAATTATCTTATTGAGGTGTTGACACACAGTTTTGGCCTAACAATTTTAAAAATTCGTAACTTTTAAGCTTTATTTATTTGATAGTTTAAAATATTTTTTTAAAAATAAGTTTATCGATAACTAGCCTTATTTATCAAAATTTTGAATTTTTTATTTGTTAAATTTAAAATTATTTCTTTTACATGTCATTAGTTACGTCTATTCATTTTTCTTAATATTCATTGTATTCGTTAAATTTATTAATATTTATTTTATATTTTTGCATAGTCTAAAAATCATTTAATATGGGTGAGTTTTGCATACAAAAGTTGAATAATGATTTTGGGCTCAATCTTGAGCCCATGACTAGGCACATTGCCTAACAATTTTTCTATGGGAAAATTGTATAAAATAGCAAACTAATAACCTAAATTAAATGGAATAGGTAGGGTTTGATTTAATTGTGCTCCATAGCAAACATTATCTAAAATTTTCCAGCGTCTCTCTCCCAGGAATCTCGCTCGCCACTCTCCATTCTCGCTCGCCTCTCTCGCTTTATACACAGAAGTGTATAATTTTGTTTCTGTTTTGTATAAAGCGAGAGAAAATTGTATATACACATGCAAAAATGTATATCTTCGTGTTATACACTTAATTATACAATTTACAAACATTTTCCTTCAAAAATTGCAGAGAAAAAGGCCAACGAATTATACAATTGCGAATTATACAATTGCAGTGAAATACAATTTTCTCTAGCTTTATACAACAGAAGTGTATATATTGTGTTTCTGTTTTTGTATAAAGCGAGAAAAACATATATCTTCTTGCTATACACTTATAATTATGCAATACACATACATTTTAATTCGATTCAACTATATGCAAAGCAAATTATACAATTGCAGCGAAAAAGGCCAACGAATTATACAATTGCGAATTATACAATTGCAGTGAAATACAATTTTCTCTAGCTTTATACAACAGAAGTGTATATATTGTGTTTCTGTTTTTGTATAAAGCGAGAAAAACATATATCTTCTTGCTATACACTTATAATTATGCAATACACATACATTTTAATTCGATTCAACTATATGCAAAGCAAATTATACAATTGCAGCGAAAAAGGCCAACGAATTATACAATTGCGAATTATACAATTGCAGTGAAATACAATTTTCTCTAGCTTTATACAACAGAAGTGTATATATTGTGTTTCTGTTTTTGTATAAAGCGAGAAAAACATATATCTTCTTGCTATACACTTATAATTATGCAATACACATACATTTTAATTCGATTCAACTATATGCAAAGCAAATTATACAATTGCAGCGAAAAAGGCCAACGAATTATACAATTGCGAATTATACAATTGCAGTGAAATACAATTTTCTCTAGCTTTATACAACAGAAGTGTATATATTGTGTTTCTGTTTTTGTATAAAGCGAGAAAAACATATATCTTCTTGCTATACACTTATAATTATGCAATACACATACATTTTAATTCGATTCAACTATATGCAAAGCAAATTATACAATTGCAGCGAAAAAGGCCAACGAATTATACAATTGCGAATTATACAATTGCAGTGAAATACAATTTTCTCTAGCTTTATACAACAGAAGTGTATATATTGTGTTTCTGTTTTTGTATAAAGCGAGAAAAACATATATCTTCTTGCTATACACTTATAATTATGCAATACACATACATTTTAATTCGATTCAACTATATGCAAAGCAAATTATACAATTGCAGCGAAAAAGGCCAACGAATTATACAATTGCGAATTATACAATTGCAGTGAAATACAATTTTCTCTAGCTTTATACAACAGAAGTGTATATATTGTGTTTCTGTTTTTGTATAAAGCGAGAAAAACATATATCTTCTTGCTATACACTTATAATTATGCAATACACATACATTTTAATTCGATTCAACTATATGCAAAGCAAATTATACAATTGCAGCGAAAAAGGCCAACGAATTATACAATTGCGAATTATACAATTGCAGTGAAATACAATTTTCTCTAGCTTTATACAACAGAAGTGTATATATTGTGTTTCTGTTTTTGTATAAAGCGAGAAAAACATATATCTTCTTGCTATACACTTATAATTATGCAATACACATACATTTTAATTCGATTCAACTATATGCAAAGCAAATTATACAATTGCAGCGAAAAAGGCCAACGAATTATACAATTGCGAATTATACAATTGCAGTGAAATACAATTTTCTCTAGCTTTATACAACAGAAGTGTATATATTGTGTTTCTGTTTTTGTATAAAGCGAGAAAAACATATATCTTCTTGCTATACACTTATAATTATGCAATACACATACATTTTAATTCGATTCAACTATATGCAAAGCAAATTATACAATTGCAGCGAAAAAGGCCAACGAATTATACAATTGCGAATTATACAATTGCAGTGAAATACAATTTTCTCTAGCTTTATACAACAGAAGTGTATATATTGTGTTTCTGTTTTTGTATAAAGCGAGAAAAACATATATCTTCTTGCTATACACTTATAATTATGCAATACACATACATTTTAATTCGATTCAACTATATGCAAAGCAAATTATACAATTGCAGCGAAAAAGGCCAACGAATTATACAATTGCGAATTATACAATTGCAGTGAAATACAATTTTCTCTAGCTTTATACAACAGAAGTGTATATATTGTGTTTCTGTTTTTGTATAAAGCGAGAAAAACATATATCTTCTTGCTATACACTTATAATTATGCAATACACATACATTTTAATTCGATTCAACTATATGCAAAGCAAATTATACAATTGCAGCGAAAAAGGCCAACGAATTATACAATTGCGAATTATACAATTGCAGTGAAATACAATTTTCTCTAGCTTTATACAACAGAAGTGTATATATTGTGTTTCTGTTTTTGTATAAAGCGAGAAAAACATATATCTTCTTGCTATACACTTATAATTATGCAATACACATACATTTTAATTCGATTCAACTATATGCAAAGCAAATTATACAATTGCAGCGAAAAAGGCCAACGAATTATACAATTGCGAATTATACAATTGCAGTGAAATACAATTTTCTCTAGCTTTATACAACAGAAGTGTATATATTGTGTTTCTGTTTTTGTATAAAGCGAGAAAAACATATATCTTCTTGCTATACACTTATAATTATGCAATACACATACATTTTAATTCGATTCAACTATATGCAAAGCAAATTATACAATTGCAGCGAAAAAGGCCAACGAATTATACAATTTAGGCCAGCGAATTATACACTTTTATATGTATAGCGAATTATACAGTTTTTATGTTTGCTATGGAGCGCAATTATGCAAAGTTTGTTATATTATATAAATATGAATTTTTTGTTTGCTATATGTGAAAGTTGCCCTTTTTCTATTTAGAATTTTATTAGGTCAAAAAATAGATGGTGGTGAATAATATTGAGGGGGTAATTCTTAAGAATTTTTTATGTTAGAAGGAATTCTTTTAAGTGTCCATATTTTCCGGTGAAAACTCTGCCGGAATCCGGCAATCAGAATCCAAAACCCCTCTACCTTTTCCCTTTTTGAGACCAAACAACTACCACCAATGACCCCTTTTTCTCCGACCAAACAGCTCCACCAGTCCACCACCAAACATACCCCATCTTAATCCTTTCTCCCTTACAAGAACCGACCTAAACAGTCCACAAAAACCAGCAACCAAATCGACTCCCGAGCAGTAGCTGAAACAGCCGAAAACAGCCACCAAACGACCAATATTTTCCATCTTCTTTCTCCGGCGAATAGCACACCAAACATCCACCAGAACACTCACAAAACCAGACCACAACCCTGCTCGTTTCCCCCCTTTTTCCGGTGGAATAGTCACTGAAAACGATCCAAAACCCGCACCTAAAACTACCATAAAATCACCAAAAATCCTGACCAAAAACGAGAGCAGCAGCTCGCACAAACCAGCTTCAACCATCGCCGCTGCCACTACAAAATGAAGTCCAAAATCCCATCGGAAAACAACCAACCGAACAGCTACCAGCAGCTCGTACCAGTCCTCTTCCCTTCCCCATAACGATTTTATTCATTTTTCGGTGTTTCCGGTCAACGCTGATGATCCTAAAGCTCGCACAGTGGAGGGCAAGCCAAAGAGCTTCAAACTCCGATGAAACTTAAACAGTAACATTGACTTCTCCTCTTTTGTTTCTTTTCTCTTGTGCATAAATATTCATTATTGTTTTCACTATTATTGTCTGCAGATTCAATATGTTTTTCCTATAGATATTATATTAAGTTAATCCTGATAAATTATTTGTATTATTTTTTATTACCTTTTAGCTACTGTCTGTGTATTTGTTTTATTTGTATTTGCGGTTGTTGATTTTCTTAAAAATTATTTTTGTGTCTGATTTAATTATTTTGATTTTTTTTGTGGTGATGTTTAAACTTATCTATAAGCCTCATTATAAATCTCTTATTTACATGGATGATTTTCTTCTTTATTAGTTACTCTTTTTTTTTATATTACTATTATTATTATTTCTTTCTTTGAATTTCAATATTTGTTACTGTTGACTAATGGTGGATCTATATGAATTATTTATATATATTTTTTGTCAGCTAAAATGATCTCGGACCACTTTTTGTATCACGTTTGTTCACTTCGATATTTAATCATAACTTAGTGCTATTTTTGTTTGCTTGGAGTAATTTTATGTTTGTTTATCTTTTTTTTTTTGGGGTTGATTTCTTGTTTGAAAAATATTACACATTATGGTATGTTGCATTTGTTAGTTTTGTATAATTTATTTATTGAAATTGATCAATAAAAAAAATTTTCCGTCGATTTTGGAGGCCTCCACATTGTAAAAGATGGAAATTTAGTTCAAATTTATGTGATAAAATTGGCCAATAAAAAAATTCTTCGTCGATTTTGGAGGTCTTCCCATTTTAAAAGACGGAAATGTAATTTAAGTTTATATATAGTATTTGTTGAATTTGTGAAGGAAAAAATCTCTCCGTCGGTTTTGGAGGCCTCCACATATTAAAGACGGAAGTTTATCTTTAGTTTTTATATTCATTATCTGTTAAAATGACCGATGAAGAAATTACAGTCGATTTTCAAAGCATCCAATGTTAATAAAACGAGTTTTTATTTCTAAGTTATTATTTGATTATTCATTTTTTTATTTATATTATTTAGTACTAACTCTTTTACTAAGTGTCTTTACAGGTACATCGAGTTGCTTTCCATCGAAGCTATTTAAATAAAATTCGAATTGTAATTTTATTTATTATTTTGTATAATATTGGCGATAAGCAAACTTAGGCCGTTTCTTATTATTGTTTTATTTTATTATTTGTGTATATTACATGCCTATTATACTTGTATATCGTTTATCTCCTCCTCAATTTGAAAAAAAAAACGAATTTAGTTGGGATCCACATTCGTGGATTTCGAAGTGTGCCTAACAATTTTCCTTCGGAATAACCTGAACCCTTACCTAAAATTTCTTGATTTCATAGATATTTAATTGGTTTCCTAATTTTTTTTTCCAAAATTAGGTGGAGACTCCTTCTAAAATTCATTTATTCTAAATTCTATAAAAATTGAATTAATTGATTATTGTTTGAGTCATTGCGACGTTTTGCCCTATTTAAATAGAGTAGGGATGTAAACAGAATGAAGACTCCGCAGGGGATACATAGAGGTTCTAACCAATATGAATTCTTTTTAAAAAAATTGAGGAGATTTTCTTTTATTATATCTTGTATCCTGTATATTTTGTTGGTTTTTTTTTTTTGTATATTGTAGTTGTAATTCATTCATTATTTGTTTAGTTATATATATGTTGGCATTGCATCGTGACATATTCCGTTATTTGACCTTTTATTTTCTACTTAAAGGATGATTATGCGGATTCTCTCGTTCGTTAACCAAACTTTTCTCAGGACACCCTGACGAATGTAGTTGACTACTGGATAGTCAACGATCGTTAATTGTTCCAGCCCAAGTAGTCTGCTTGGGTCACCTATCCGCTATAAATAAAACTACTCTTAGTCAAGTTAGTGTAGAGCAAAATTCAATTTCGAAATTTAGGACATTGGCCTAAGATGACCCAATACCCAAGGCGTGTTGGGTCAATTAAAGAGACCACTTTCGGTCCAAAAAGGCTTCCCGCCTGATCGGACGATTATAATTGTGTGCTTAAATTTGAAGGATGCATACGTCGTTTGATAATCATTGTCCGTTGGAGTTAGGGGTTTATTTTAATAGTTTACTCTAGATTTAGGATTTTCTCAAACAATTATTTTATCCAGAGGTGTTGACATTTGGAGATAACAATAAGTTCAAGAAGAAATACCTTCCACAGAGGCTTAGTTTATGATTGTTCCCCTGCGTGGGACTGATTATTTGTTTCATTTTCCCCCTTATTTTGTAATCCTTTTTGAGTTATTCATAAACTTGTACTAAGTGTTTTGGTGGACAATGGAAAGTTGTCAAATGACGTAATACATCCTTCAAATCGATAGGCTTATCTTTGGCATAAAATGGTCAAATATTTGTATAAAACGTGCAATAATTGTTTGTATGCTATGTCATATACTTCAGTTTGTCTTTAACTAAGACTGTGCTTATGTGTTTAATTCGTTATTTTGTGTGATATTTTGCATTATCCGTTATGAACAGGAACTAACACTCTTACCTTTTGAGTTGTTTTTCTTTAAAGAGAAAGGTTGATTTATGTCAGAATTTGAAAATTATTGTTTGTCCAAAGTTTCAAGAGACAAGAGGACTAGCGAAATTCGAGCCTTTGTATTTCACAAGACATTAATATCAAGTCAAAACGATAAATCATGGGAGTATTTGACTATGAGGTCGTACTCATTTATTATATTTTTTCGCATGGTGGTCCTGCTCTCACATATTTCTCATCTTTTGTAGAAAAACTGTCCCCGACGACAGTCAGGGATGGTCATAACAATGTTTAGTTTTTGTGAATAACTGGGAGATGACACAGTTCCAAGAGACATTCAGAAAAGAATACAATAAAAAGTGGTTACTACAAAAAAAAATGATATAGAACATTCAACAGACAATGCAAAGGTCGACAGTTAAAAAGATTCTAAGATTAGCTTTGAGTTTGTTTAAATTTTAAAATAGTTTTATGTCATATCTGCACAAACTACGCGTACCTGATTCTCATTTTAATGAGATACGTAGGCAGTCCTTCTCGGATTCGATATCCATTTTTTTTTTAAAAAAATTAAATAAATTGTTTGTGCATATTTTCAAAGACATATTTGCACGAATTACACGAACATGATTCTCATCTCGGTGAGCTACGTAGGAAGCCCTTCTCGGGTTTGGTATACATTCTTTCACTTTTTGAAAAAAAGGGTTTGTGTGTATTTTCAAAAACATATTTGAACGAACTACGCAAAGCTTATTCTCATCTCGATGAGATACATAGGCTGATCTTCTAGGGTTCGATATTTATTCTTTCGAATTTAAAAAAAAGAGAGAAGTAAAATAAGTTGTGCATATTTTCAAAGATATGACATATTTGCAACGAACTACGCACACCTGATTCTCGTCTCGATGAGATACGTAGGGAACCCTACTCGATTTCGTTATCCATTTTCTTAAAAGTAAATAATAATAATAATAAAATAATATTGTATGTATATTTTCAAAGTCATATATGAACGAACTACGCGAACCTGATTCTCATTTTAGTGAGATACGTAGGCAGCCCTTCTTTGGTTCAGTATTCATTCATTTAAGTTAAAAAAAAAGAGTCAAATAGTCTGTGCATTTTTTCAAACTCATATCTGCATGAACTACGCAAGCCTGATTATCATCTCGATAAGATACGTAGGAAATCCTTCTTGGGTTCGGTAGTCATTCTTTCAAATAAAAATATAAAAATTTTGTATATATTGTAAGTGTCATGTCTTTAGCTCAATTGGGACCAATGCAGTTAGGATCATGTAAATTTATTCATATGATGAAGAGAATTACTTTGTGGTAAGCCGTAGATTCTTTGTAACACCTCGTAGCCAAAATATACCAAAAATCAGTTTTCAGAAAAATCTGCATGTGCAACCAACGGTGGCATCGGCTGTCCGTAGGACAAACGATAGTCCGTCCTGCACAACCGTCGATGGGATCAGAAACTCCCAAAAACTTCAACTGGGAAAAATTGGATAAGTCTTGATTGACGGACGGACCGACGGTCCGTGGGTCAGACGACGGTCCGTGGTCCGTGACCGTCGATTAAAATCCCATTCAACCACTCTCTGACAAGAGTTATGGATGACCAGCATGGTCCGTAGGTGGAAAATTTGCAAACAGTTTAGGAGAAATGCAATTGTGTCAACTTCAAATGGTCATAACTTTTAGCATAAAGTGAATTAGGTGTCCCATGACCTACCCACAGATAGATAATTGAATTATCTTTCCATATCCACCGACCTTGATAAAATCAGACCTCTGAATAAAAAGTTATGCCCATTTTTGTAAAGGCCTGTCGAACAGGCCCCGATGACAGAGCCAACGACAGGGCATCGGGTAGACGATGGACCGTCAGTCCTGGCCGTCATTTGGCCCGACATCAACTTTTCCAGGGGTCTTTTGGACCTTTCCCACTCCATTTAAACCCTAAGTTACGTCTTTTTGACCCTAAATCATCATATTTTAGTCAGTTTAAGCCTAGAAACATAACTAAAACATATCTAAGTCAAATCATTAAATCAAAACCTAGAAAATTAGAAACAAGAGAGGAGAAAAAGCTTAAGAATCCTAGTTCAAGAACACCACAAGTTCCAGTAGTTCCAGCCCCAAAACTTAAGTATTTTTTCGTGGATTTCATCACTAGTTATGTGGGATGTCACTAGTGGGTTCCTTTAACCCATTGGGTCCCTAGTTTTCAGTCAGATTCTTGATTCTCTTATCATGATAAACCTAGGGTTTCTAGTTCTTTGATAGAACTTCATGATTTAGTTAAATATATGTTCCAAATCAGATTATCATGTTATTACTCAGATTATCGCATGAATTTCAGAACCCTTTTTGGTATTTCTTTAGTTCTTGAATTATACATGATAGGTTAGATATTTCAGACACTTCAGGTATATATGCCTCAGTTATAAATGCATGAATACCAGATTAATTGTTGCATTCTTAGTTTGAATGTTCAGTTTCGAGCTATCCAGTATTTACAAAAATTCAGACATAAACAGTAAATTTATAGAATTCATTGAGAGTAGCATAATACCGAGTTGGACTAAGATTTAGCGTACCCAATAGTCCTAGAACTACTAGCCAAGTAGGTTTTAAGTCCCCTCTGGTAGGCAATCAGTTTAGTGATCACGCCAGCATGCCTTTATACCTTTGGCAGGGTATATTGGGTCCTCTCGATGGGGAGTATACATCGGACACAACATTTAGCTCATGTGGTTTTAGTATCGGTTATAAGTATCTCCAACAGATCAGTCAGACTCTTTGTATAGATCATTTATCAGTATATTCAATATTCAGTTTTAGCATGTTATAAATTGGTCATTTCATCAAGTTAGCTCAGAATTCAGTTTATGATGTAAGATTATTATACTTGCTATTTTGCTTGTTTAGTTATGTTTTATTTCAGCTTTTCTCTATCCTACATGCTCAGTACCTTTCAAGTACTGACGCATACGTGCGCTACATCTTCTCGTGATGTAGGTTCAAGTTCTCAGCATCCAGATCACGCATAGATCGATTTCCCGATCTCCAGTTCAGCAGATTCAGTGGTAAGTCCTCATTCTCCGAGGACAACAGTCATGAGTTTTATTTTAGTATTTAGTCATTTAATTTCAATTTTGCTAGATTTACCTGGGGCTTGTCCCAGTATTTCTAGTCTAGTTTAGAGGCTTATTTCAGATATAGCTAGTTTCAGCTTAGTAGTGAGTTAATATTTCTTGTATCAAACTCATTGGTTTTTCATATATCTCAGTTTTAGCATATGGGTCCCCATCTTTTCATTATAATTTATGATTTAGTTTTCACAACAATTTATTATCTTTAGTATTCTCATGATCATGCCAGCACGGTTAGCTTGGGATGACTTGTGGTCCTAGGTTCCGTGTCCACCTCTTGAGGGTAGCTCGGGGCATGACAAAACTTGGTATCAGAACACTAGGTTCAAGAGTCTTAGGATGTCTGAAAAGCCGCACTAAGTAGAGTCCTTTTCATGGGAGTGAAGTGCACCACATCTATTGATAGGGAGGCTACAAAGTGTTTTTAGGAAACCTTCACTTTTTTTGTTACTCTTATCGTGCGTAAGGTATGATCTTATTCCTAATAAACTTGACGTTTTACGTTTCAGATCATGCCTTCTCGTAGAGATTAGGCATAAAATGCTAATGCACGCAATGTTAATGCAGTTCCTCTAGTACAAGGTAAGAAAGTTCTAATGTAGAGTTTCAGAACTCCAATTCAGCTTTTGGCTCAGAGTATGACCAACCAGAACAATCAGCAGGTTTGAGTTCCTACTAATTGAAATGATCGATTAGTGGCAGCCAGAGTTTCTGATTTTGTTAGGATGAATCCGCCTAAGTTTTTAGGGTCGCAAGTTGGTAAGGACCCACAGAAGTTCATTGATGAGGTCAAGAAAATATTTGGTGTGATGTAGGTAACTTGTACTGACAGGTGAGATTAGAATCCTACCAACTCAAGGATGTTACTCACATATGGTTCACTCAGTGGAAAGACAACAGACATGACTTTGTCTTTTGTAACTCAGTATAGCAGTTCAATTCAATGTCAGTCCAGAAACTCTCTCAAAATCTTTTTCAGTCTCTACTCTAGTTGGTGACCCAGTTATAGCTAGATGGGTATACAAAAATTGCCCTTTCACAGTCTCTCAAAAAGTCACCTCAACAAATCTAGTAGAGTTAGAAATGGTAGACTTCAATGTCATTTTAGGCATGGATTGGTTACACTCATGTTATGCCTCAGTAGATTGGTAGTAGCTTAGAGTCTATAAGTCGATTTATTTATTACCTTAAGGCCAGAAAGATGGTTCTCTCAGAATATGCATTGACTATAGACAGTTGAACAAGGTCACAATCAAGAATAAGTATCCCATCCCTAGGATAGATGACTTGTTTGACCAACTTCAGAGTGCTAACCATTTCCCAAAGATAGACCTCAGATCGGGTTATCATCAGCTTAGAGTCAGAGATAGTGAAATTATGAAAACAGCCTTTAGAACTCGGTATGGTCATTATGAATTTGTAGTTATTGAGTCTTGTGTCAATGACACCAACTTTGAACATATATTTACCTACTCTTTGGAAATATGCTTTTGCTCCTNTTCCCCCCCCCCCCCCCCACTTTTTTTTAGGTGACTGAGGGTTCGTTTTATGAGTATTTAAGGCCTCAAAAGGCTTATTAGTTGAGAGAAACTTTTGTTTCTTTTCGGGAGGAGGTGTAGAAGACTCCCTAGATGACGCTTTGTTAAGAGTAGACTGTATTCTTACCCTTTGTTCTAGCCATCACCTGCAATGCACACATTAAAGCACAAGATTTATGAATGTTAGTTGAATTCGAAAAAACTTTGAATCAAATTTGAAAATAGTCTTTATCTAGCCTAATGAGAAGGAATATTGCCTAATAGGATTAGCGAGCCCCATTTAGCTCACCAAATTAGATAGTGGCACAAATTCAAGAGATCAAGTACCTAATTTCTGGAAGTCATTTCAGAAAGGTCGTGGTACTCAAGTTAACCTTAGTACAACATTTCATCCATAGACGGATAGGCAGGCAGAGCGTACCACTCAGACCTTAGAGGATATGTTGAGAGCTTGTGTGATGGATTTCAAAGGTAGTTGGTATGATCACCTTTCTCTTATTGAGTTTGCCTACAATAATAGCTACTATTCCAGCATTCAGATGGCTCCTTATGAGACTTTATATGGGCGTAGATGTAGATCTCCTGTTGGTTGGTTTGAAGTAGGTGAAGCAGTTTAGATGGGGCCAGATTCAGTCCTTTATGCTATGGAGAAAGTGCAACTCATTAGAGATAGACTTAAGACAACCCAAAGTCGTCAGAAATCTTATGTAGATGTAAGGAGAAGGGAACTAGAGTTCCAAATTGATTAGGCTTTTCTGAAAGTCTCACCTATGAAAGGGGTGACGAGATTTGGAAAGAAATGGAAGCTCAGTCCTAGATATGTAGGCCCTTACAAGATAATGAAAAAGGTTGGCAAGGTGGAATATGAGTTAGAGTTGCCAGCAAAATTAGCAGTAGTGCATTCGGTCTTCCACATCTCACTCTTGAAGAAGTGTGTGGGTGATCCAGCCTCTATAGTGTCATTGGAGAGTGTGGCGGTGAAAGATAGTCTTTCTTATGAGGATATACCAGTTGAGATTCTTCACCATTAGGTTAGAAGGTTGAGAAACAAAGAAGTCGCTTCGGTCAAGGTTTTGTGGAGGAGTCAGTACGTAGATGGAGCTACTTGGGAAGCAGAAGCAGCCATAAAAGTCAAGTATCCTCACCTTTTTCCTTCCGATTCCACTCTGGCTTGAGGTAATAGTTCCTCTTCAATTTTCCAGTCATTCATGCATAAATTCAGTCTTAGAATCATGTTCCCTCAGTTTGTACTTGCATTTTAAACGTATTTGCATGTACTTGGAACTCAATTCAGTCAGAAACTCAGTTCTCAGTGTTTACTAGTGGGGTTTGCAGCTCTCTCCCTCTATTTTAACTAGTTTAGTCTTCATTCGGGGACGAATGTTTTCAAGGGGGAGATAATGTAACACCCCATACGCAAAATAGACAAAAAGTCAGTTTTTTAAAAAAAATTTATAGGTGCAACCAATGGTGGCATCGACGGTCCGTAGTCCGTCCTGCACAACCGTCGATGGGATTAAGACTGGTCAACGGAACGGGACGTACCGGTACCGTTCCGATTCATTCCGGTTCGTCCAGTTTCAGTTGCCTACGGGACGGGACGGGATAGTCTGAACCGGTACACGGAACGGGACGGAATCGTGATTTCGTACCGGTGTACCGGTATCGGTTCATCCCGGTTCATTCCGGTTCTGTTTCGGTCCGGTCCGGTTCCGGTCCGATTTATTTAATATATATTAACTTTTTTATATTTTATATAATTTATATTTAATTTAATTTTTTTAAAATTACAAATTTTATTTATTTAATATTTACAAGATACAAGTTATAAATTTAACTTATAAAATAAATATTAATGAATATAAGTAATAACTTATAAAGTATAAACTTCAAAAGATTTAAATTTTGAAAACTTTATTAGACTTTACTTGCAAACTTAACAACAACAAAAAAATTAATAAAATATCTTTAAAATAAACTTAAGTAAAAATTATAGTATAAATTTAAAAACTATTAATTTATAATAAAAAAAATAATTATATTTTCGTAATTCCAAAAAATATCGTCCCGTTAATTCCGTCCCGTTCCATCCCGATCCGTTCCGGTTCATTCCGGTTCCATCCCGGTATATAGTGGAACGGGACGGAACCGATGAATCATCCCGGTAATTCCGGTCCGGTTCATCCCGGTACCGGTGAACGGGTTCCGGTCCGGTCCGGTACCGGTTCATTCTGGTCCGGTGAACCGGTTCCGGTCCGTTGACCAGTCTTAGATGGGATCATAAACTCCCAAAAAAATTTAGCCGGAAAAAATTGGCTAAGTCTTGATCGACGGACGGACCGACAGTCCGTAGGTCAGACGACGGTCCGTAGATCAATACCCCCATTCACCCACTCTCTAACAAGAGCTACGGATGACCAAAACGGTCCGTAGGTGGAAAATATGCAGACAGTTCAGGGGAAACGCAGTTGTGTCAACTTCAAATCTCACAACTTTTAGCACAAAGTGAATTAGGTGTCCCATGACCTACCCACAGATAGATAATTGAATTATCTTTTCATATCCACCAACCTTGCTAAATCAGACCTCTTAGTAAAACGTTATGCCCATTTTAGTAAACGTATGCCGAACAGGCCCTAACGATGGACCCAACGACGGGTCGTCGGGCAGACGACGGACCGTCAGTCCTGGCCGTTGTTTGGCCCGACAGTAACTTTCTTAAGGGTCTTTTGGACCTTTTACACTCCGTTTAAACCCTTAGTTACGTCGTTTTGACCCTAAATCATTATATTTTAGTCAGTTTAAGCCTAGAAACATAACTAAAACACATCTAAGTCAAATTATTGAATCAAAACCTAGAAATTAGAAGTAAGAGAGGAGAAAAGGCTCAGGAACCCTAGTTCAAGAATACCACAAGTTCCAGCAGTTCCAGCCCCGAAACTTAAGTAAATTTTCGTGGATTTTATCACCAGGTATGTGGGATTTCACTAGTGGGTTCCTTTCACCTATTGGGTCCCTAGTTTTCAGACAGATTCTTTATTCTCTTATCATGATTAAACCTAGGGTTTCTAAAACATTGATAGAACTTCATGATTTAGTTAAATATATGTTCCAAATCAGATTATCATGATAATACTCAGGTTATCGCATGAATTTCAGAACCCTAGCTTTGTATTTATTTAGTTCTTGAATTACACATGCTAGGTCAGATATTTAAGACACTTCAGATATACATGTCTCAGTTATAAATACATAATTACCATATTAATTGTTGCATTCTCAGTTTGCATGTTCAATTTCAAGCTATCCAGTATTTAATGAAATTCAGGCATAATACCGAGTTGGACTAGGGTTTAGCATACCCAATATTCCCAGAACTACTAGCCAAGTAGGTTGTAAGTCCCCTCTGTGGGCAATCAGTTTAGTGATCACGCCATCATGCCTTTATACCTTTGGCAGGGTATATTGGGTCCTCTCGATGGGGCGTATACAACGGACTCAACATTTAGCTCATGTGGTTTTATTATCGGTTATTAGTAGCTCCCACAGATCAGTCAGACTCTCTGCATTGACCATTTATCAGTATATTCAGTATTCAGTTTTAGCATGTTATAAATTGGTCATTGCATCCAGTTAGCTCAGAATTAAGTTTATCATGTTAGATTATTATACTTGTTATTTTGCTTGTTCAGTTATGTTTAATTTCAGCTTTTATCTATCCTACATGCTCAGTACCTTTCAAATACTGACGCATACATTCTCTACATCTTCTCGTGATGTAGGTTCAGGTTCTCAGTATCCAAATCACGCATAGATCGATTTTCCGATCTCCAGTTCAGCAGATTCAGTGGTGAGTCCTCATTCCCCGAGGACAACAGTCATGAGTTTCATTTCAGTCTTTAGTCATTTAGTTTCAGTTTTTGCTAGATTTAGCTAATGCTTGTCCCGGTATTTTTAGTCTAGTTTAGAGGCTTATTTCAGACATAGTTAGTTTCAGCTTAGTAGTGAGTTAATATTTCTTTGTATTAAACTCATCGGTTTTTCATATATCTCTGTTTTAGCATATGGATATCCTCCATCTTTTCATTATAATTTATGATTTAGCTTCCGAAACAGTTTATTATCTTTAGTATGCTCATGATCATAACATCAGGGTTAGCTTAGGATCACTTGTGGTCCTAGGTTCCGTGTCCGCGTCTTAGGGGTAGCTCAGGGTGTGACATCTTATGGTACCTCTTATTTGTACTTTTGTGATGCTTGAAAAATCTCTGGCATGTATTCAAGATAAGAATAAAACCAATCTCATGGTTTCATGTGCATAGTGTGGAGAGCTTTTAGATCAAAATTCAATTGCATGGACCTTTTGATCTAGAACTTGGCCTGAATGTTTTCCGAGACAAAATCTTGAGTAATGTTTGGTTCGGGAAAGGATTGTAGGCCTTTTTTGATCCGTTTGTGTCTTTCAAAGCCTACTAAATGACATTAATATCCCCAGTTTTCCCACTTTGAGCCTGAAACCTTTCTTTGAACAACCACATTTAGCCATTACCCTTTTGAGTGCTTACATGCGCTATCCCTCTCTTGGCCCAACCTTCTTGAGTGCACCAAAAATGTGCAAATTATAACAGAAGATCCATGTTTGAAATTTCCAAAAGCAAAGATATCAAGTCTCTTAGATTCAAGGAAGCAAAAGACTTCTAGAGAAAAAAAAGAAAAGAAGAAAGAAAAAGGTGAAAGAAATAAAGAAAGACGAAATTAACTTACAAGGTCAATGAAAGGTTGGGAAGGAAAATACTCCAATAAAAGTGGAGAAAAATTTCTAAGAAAGGAGTGAAATAAAAGAAAAGTTTCAAGAATAACTCAAAAGAAGTCTAAACAAAGGGGGTGAAAAAAGAGGAAGGGAAAAACTCAAAAAATGAGAATTCAAAAGAAGTCGAAAGGGGAGGACAATGAAGAAGATCTGACGCCAAAGACGTAACAATCATTAAGGGCATAAATTCAGTGTGACACTCAAGAAAGAATTAAGTCAATATTATCCCAAATAAATATCCTATCCATCCCTAGCTTACATTACAAGCCCTACGTGATCTCATTCCAAATGTTCTCACATTAGTGGAGATTTAAATAAGGGCCAAGTATATGGTATCAAAGTTGTATGCATTGGACATTCTTGTGAGTGTGAGTGCACTTTGAAAAATGTCCTAAAATCAAATATTCAAATATGTATGAAATTGGACAATCTTTGTCGTGAGGGCATTTGAAACATGAGGATTGGTACAATTCAAAACCTGTGTTTGAAATAAGATGAACGAATCTTGTTGATTCTCAAGTATGTTTGAGGTACTACTTGAAGTTGTAGGAATTACCTTGAATTCAATTTTAAGTTAAAAAAATGAGAGATTTACTAGCAATCCAAACTGTTGGTACCAATTGTAGTCAAGATCTGACAGTCTCATCATATTATTTATTTATTTTCAAAAGAAAAAAAAAAGGTGAGCAAGCTCCACTCATTACTATTTTCCAATTTTTTTTAAGAGTCTTTCTATAAAAAAATATTTGTGTTTTCTTTTGAGTTGTTCATTGCAAAGAGTGTCATAGGCTAACCTCGTAAGTGTGAGACACCTATGTTACTTCATTGATTTGTCCGTCCCGAAAATGTGACATGTCTGTTATCTTTAGGCTTTGAATACCACATGAAATATTATTTTCCCATTTCATCATGTTCATATTGTTCATTTTCTACTGATAATCTTATCTAAGATTCTTTGCAGTATTCATCATCTACATGATTGGAACTACATTTGACCTGATTCTTAATTCAACAGGATATGTAGCGCCACTTTGCCTCGGTCATATATCCAGTGTGATTTTTCTTTCTCCTTGTAATAAAAACTGACAAAAATAATAAAGGTGCTATCTCCAGCAAGTCAAGATTGGATATCATTTTGAGATTTTCAAAAGTTTAACTGGGACAAAAATTTTGAGGAAGACCTTAAAAATTCCAATAAATACTGCGATAAGCTTGTTAGTCAACTTCAAATGATCCTTCAGCGCTTGAAACTCAAAGTCAACATACAAATCTTCAGATTGTCATGGCAAGCCAGCAACTCATCATACAAATCCCCAATAAAACATGAGTTTCAAATTACATAAAGCATTTAAGAGCAAAATGATGATTGCTCACTTGTGCCAAAGTGAAAGGCACTTCGTACACATTCCCTTGTGAATCTTTCCTTAAAGTTTCTTAATTATGTTGCTAGCTAAAGCGACATTGTTTATTCTAACTGTTTTTTTTCAAATACAGGGACACATAAAGCATTGGGGCGATAAAGCTTTCGAGACACACGAGCCATCCACCTAGTAACTGTGGAAAATCATAGGGTTTATCATCAGTTGCATTTTTATTTGCGAAGAGTGCAATTGCATTTTTTATTTAACAAAAAGGTCATGCATTTTTCATTTACTAAGAGGGTCATTGCATTTTTTATTCAACAAAAAGGTCATGCTTTTTTTTACCGAGAAGGTCATTGCATTTTTTATTTGCCAAGAGAGTCATTGCATTCTTATTTAACAAAACGGTCATGAATTTTTCATTTACCAAATTGCATTTTTATTTGCCTAGAGGGCCATTGCATTTTATATTTACTGAAAAGTTCATTGCATTTTTCATTTTTCAAAAGGATAATTGAATTTTTTATTTTCCAAGAGGTTCATTGCATTTTTCATTCGCCGAGAAGGACATTGCATTTAAGTCGCATCTATTCGGTGATGAAGGATGTGCACCATATCTTTTCAACGTTCAAGTCGGTGGAAACTTGCGTTGAAAGATATTTGCATTTAAGTCGCGTCTATTCGATGGTGAAGGATGTGCACCATATCTTTTCAACGTTTAAGTCAGTGGAAACTTGCGTTGAAAGATATTTGCATTTTAAGTCGCATCTATTAGGTGACAAGTGCGACAAGCACTTAACTCTTGTGATATGCGAATGCATTTTGAAGGAGACAAAAGTAACGAAACTAGTGGACTCTTTGTAAGAGATCGTACTAGACAACAGGGAAGTAGAAAATCGAAGTACAGATCAAACTCTCATGTGAAAAAGAATGCGGAGTGTTGGGGCTATCACAAGAAAGGACACTTTGAACAAGATTTCCCTATGTCGAAGTCCAAAGAAAAGGCGAGTGCATCCATTGTTGAGCAAGTACATGATAATGATGATGATTATGTACTAACAACCTCAAGCAATAGTGGAGTCTATAATAATAAATGGATCTTAGATTCTGGTTGTACTCTGCATATGACATTCTGAAGAGATTGGTTCAGTAGCTATGAAACAAGTGGAGGAACCGTACTAACGGGCAATAATAGAACTTGTAAACTAGTTGGTATTGGTTCAATTCGTGTTCGTTGCCATGATGGAATCGTGAGGACAATTAGAGAAGTCCGTCATTTTCCTGATCCTGAAGAAGAATTTGATCTCCCTAGGTATTTTGGATAAACAAGGCTATAAATACTTGAGTGAAGGAGGAACTATGAAAGTGACTAAAGTGTCTTTAGTCATTATGAAGGCCAAACTAGAGGATGGCCTCTACACAATTGCAGGAAGCACCATTATTGGCTCTCTAATAACATCTACACTGCAGTTATCTAATGATGACAAGGCAAAATTATGGCACATGAGACTAGGCCATATCAGCGCTCGAGGATTGGAGATGTTGCGCAACCGCAACCTTTTGATGGTGAGAAGATCAGCACACTCGAATTTTGTGTGCACTGCGTCCTAGGGAAGCAGAAAAAGGTCAGCTTCAGCACTGGCAAACACAAGACTGGAGGGGTGCTAGACTACATCCATTCAGATTTATGGGGTCGCTCTAAGCTACCATCGAAGGGAGGAAAGAGGTATCTTCTCACATTCATTGATGATTTTTCACGAAAGGTTTGGGTGCGTTTCCTGAAGACAAAAGGTGATGCTTTTGAAGAATTTAAGAGTGGAAGATTTTGGTTGAAAATCAAATTGAGAGGAAAATCAAGTATCCTCGCACAGACAATGGCTTGGAGTTTTGCAGTGAAGAGTTCAATGATTTCTGCAATGTTCATGGGATCGCAAGGCATAAGACGGTCAGGCACACACCTAATCAGAATGGAGTTGCCGAGAGAATGAGCAGAACTCTTCTTGAGAAGGCTCGTTGTATGCTCTACAAGCCAAGATGTCCAAAGTATTTTGGGCTGAAGTAGTTCATACTAATTCTCATATTGCCAATCGATCTCCAACATCAGCGGTTGACTTTAAGACTCTGAATGAGATCTGGTCAGGTGAACCCTCTAACTATTCATACTTGCAAATATTTGGGTGTCCAGCTTATTACCATGTTAATGAAGGAAAGCTTGAACCAAGGGCTAAAAAGGCCATATTTGTAGGGTATGTAGATAGAGTAAAAGGGTACAAAGTATGGTGTTTGTCTTTACTCAAATTTGTAGTTAGTAGAGATGTTACCTTCGAGAATCCTCTATACTTGATCCTCGTCAAGTTTCTGAGAAGTTATCTAGAACGAGAACAACGAGCAGGTGGAGCTACTGGTGAGCTTACCAAGGAACAAGATCAAGAGACTTAAAGTGATGAGTCAATAGATGCAGATCTTGGAGAACTTGCTTCCAATGAACCATATACAATTGCGAAGGAAAGGTATAAAAGGCAGATACGAAAACTGGAACGTCTTATATAGCAAAAAATCTGGTGGCACATGCATTCGAAGCTGCAGAAGAAGAGATTAAGGATCTCGAGCCCTCTTTATATGTTGAAGCAACTTCTTGCAAATATGTTGCACAATGGAAGTTAGCCGTGATGGAAGAGATGGAGTCTCTTCACAAAATGAGACATGGGTCTTAGTTAAAAGGTCAAAGGAGATGAGGACAGTTGGATGCAAATGGGTTTATAGAAAGAAAGAAGGTATTCCAGAAGTGGAAGATGCTAGGTTCAAGGTGAGATTGGTTGCAAAGGGTTTCAGTCAGAAGGAGGGAATTGACTATAATGAGATATTCTCTCCTGTAGTGAAACATAGCTCAATTCGTGTGCTATTAGCATTGGTTGCACAATTTGATTTAGAAATTCAACAGCTTGATGTCAAAACTGCTTTCTTACATGGTGATCTAGAAGAGACAATTTATATGGATCAGCCTGAAGGTTTTCTAGATGAAGGAAAAGAAGACCATGTATGCCAACTGAAGAAGTCTTTGTATGGTTTGAAACAATACCTTAGACAGTGGTACAAGAGAACTGATGCATTCATGACTACACATCGATTTTTGAGAAGTGCATTTGATAGTTGTGTGCATCACAAGAAGATGTCTGGTAATTCTATGATTTATCTATTTTTGTACGTTGATGATATGCTTATTGCTGCTAACAACATCACAGAGATAAATATTTTAAAGAAACTATTGAGCAAGGAATTTGACATGAAGGATTTGGGAGTTGCAAAGCAAATTCTTTGAATGGAGATTTCAAGAGAAAATGGTGTTATACATCTTTCTCAAAAGAGATACATCGAATTGAGAGATTCAATATTCATATGAGCAAGCCTGTAAGTACACCGTTAGCTTCTCATTTCAAGCTTTCAGAGTTACAAAAGCCTCAGTTTATGGATGAGGTGGAGCATATGTCAAAGGTTCCTTATGCGAGCACCGTTGGTAGCATAATGTATGCTAGGGTGTGCACAGGTCCAGATATTTCCCAATCTGTAAGTGTGGTAAGCAGGTACATGGCAAATCAAGGAAAAAGGCACTGGGAAGCTGTCAAATGGATATTGAGATATCTCAAAGGATCTCCTAATGTTGGTCTAACCTTCTGGAAAAGTGAAGGTATTTCAATTTTCGGTTATGTAGATTCTGACTATGCAGGGGATCTTGATCGAAGGAGGTCCACAACAGGATACATCTTTACTCTCGTTGGCAGAGCCGTTAGTTGGAAATCGACTTTAGAGTCTATTGTCANATGGATGAGGTGGAGCATATGTCAAAGGTTCCTTATGCGAGTGCAGTTGGTAGCATTATGTATGTTATGGTATGCACACGTCCAGATATTGCCCAATATGTAAGTGTAGTAAGCAAGTACATGGCAAATCCAGGAAAAAGGCATTGGGAAGCTGTCAAGTGGATATTGAGATATCTCAAAGGAGCTCCTGATGTTGGCCTAACCTTTCGGAAAAGTGAAGGTATTTCAATTTTCGGTTATGTAGATTCTGACTATGCAGGGGATCTTGATCGAAGGAGGTCCACAACAGGATACATCTTTACTCTCGTTGGCAGAGCCGTTAGTTGGAAATCGACTTTAGAGTCTATTGTCACTTTGTCTACAACAGAGGCAGAATATATGGCAGCAACGGAGGCAGTGAAAGAAGCTATCTGGTTGAAAGGTTTTGTGGCGGAATTGAGTTCGGTTCAACCTGAACCAATTCTAAGATGTGATAGTCAAAGTGCTATTCATTTGATTAAAAAATCAAAGATTTCATGAGCGCACCAAACACATTGATGTCAGATTCCATTTTATTCGAGATGTCTTAGAAGAGGGATCTATCAAGGTTGAGAAGGCTATCACAGACGATAACGCTGCAGACATGTTGACCAAAATTGTCCCGCTTGCCAAGTTTGCACACTGCAAGGACTTGGCGGGAGTATGCATCAAGTGATGCAACTCTGGGGGAACAACTGCTAGGTGGAGCTGGTATGTTCGACAAAGGTTTGATTCTTCTTGTTTCTTACAATGGAATTGCGCAGTAAGCTTATAAGTTTTGGCCGGAGTTGTTTATATGCATGCTTGGAACACAAACCAAGGTGGAGATTGAAAGAGTTGGTGTGGTTCTTGTGGAATCAAACTAAATGGAAGATGAATTAACAAATATTTGGTAGGAAGATAATTGGTACAAATAAAAGTCAAAGATAGTATCTTGGTAGGTGAAATTTAGGCAAAGCATAAAATGGTTTCATATTCTTAACCTTGACATTTTTGACACATAGTGATGTCATAGATGACATCAATAGGATGAATCTATTCATATAAATAGATAGATATTAATTCATTTTCAAATCATCCTCTCACTTGCCTTCTCACCTTCTAAGGCATTTGTGTTCTCTCTCTTGTAATATTTCACTTGTATGCTTTGTAGAGTGAAATAAATATTGGTGTAGTTGTTCTTTGGTGGACTAGAATCATTTTGATCCGAACCACGTTAAATATTATTGTTCTTCCTTGTTCTTTAATTCCACGTTTCCGCTAACAGCGTACACATGTGTACTAGTAAATCTCTATGATTATGATTGTGTTGTGAAATTAAGTTGTTAATAGAATGAAGGCTTTCTCCATAAGATGTACTAATAGATTTCCATCTCAATGTTGGTACAAACTTTGATAGGTAAAAGAGAGACAAAAAAGCTAAACATCTTTTTTCTTTCTTATAGCGACCACACAACTACACAGGGCAATGCTTGATGTAAGGGCTACAAATATACATTTGCAGGGTGTTTATCCAACGAGTAAGAAAATCACAGTCTTCAGATATCTTCTCTTGCATATACTTTTGTAATTTTAAACTTTTCTTTTTATCTGCGTTGTTGCTAACTTGAACATGTTCTGTGCTTAATCAGATGTGGATTTTGAAGGGCGAGTGCGACAAATCTGGTCCATCCATTGTCCACAAGAAGTGCTTCTAAGGTTCTGTTGCTATTTTTACATCTGTTCGCGAGTTTTTTTTTTCTTTCCGCTAAAGCTATTATGTCGTCCACAGTGAACTCAGGTCTGCTGTTATAGGCAAGTCTTTGAGATGTGGCTATCAAAGAAGGGCAATTCAAATCATTGTACCGCTGATACTATTTCATGTTTCCAGTGCAAGCCTCTTTTGTAAGTTGACAAACTCGATTCGTAAATATGTTTGGGACTCTACTAGTTGTTAGAGTACTGATTTTGTAAGATTTGTATACAGAAATCAAATTAGAAAGATAACTCGCGATGATTGAATAAGCTCGAAGAAGTGGATTTGAATTTCAAATTGTGTCTTTTCTTTGTGTGTGCGTGTGAGAGAGAGAAATTTGAAGTGTTGTTTAGATTTGTTGGATTAGTCTAAAGGGATTCTATCTATAAATTTGAAGTCATTTGATGGAGATCTGATTAGATGAATTTGAACAACAATTGCAACTGAAGATGGATATATTATTTTCGTAGTTAGCAACATGCTCTATAAAAATATTTTTTATATTGGATATATTGTTTTCTCATTTCATGTTTAGTATTTACATTAGAATTCGATTAAATTTAGATTTGCGCATTTCAAGGGGTGGCGCCCCTAACATGATTTTTTTTCCATTCTACTACTCATGGTCCTAAATTCTAGTAAATGATAGAAAAATCTCAACTATCTCACCACAACTCATATATGAGTTATAGACGTGTAAACTAAAAAATAAAACTATTCTAGATGCAAATATTTTCGAAAAAACCAAAATAAAGAAAGAACACTAAATCCGACGCTCATTAACTACAATTGTAGAGAACATGTTCTCTCTAGCACTATCCTCACATATCTTATCTCCAACAAGAATTAGAAAATAGAAATGTATATCATCTTGTAGCAATTAGTAGGTAAATTTTAGCAGTAATGCACTATAATGAGATGTGCGAAGATTTACCAGAATGTGAAGTTATCATTCAAACAAGAAAATCGTTAAATTTAAAATTCAGCAATAATATCTTCAAGATTGATTTCGTTTAGAGACAAAAGAACTTTTTAAGAATGTAGACATATCCATATCATGTTATTGTTATTTTTATATTATTATATTTTTTAATTGTCAAAATGTATTTTAAAGAGAATATTCCTTTAAGACTCCAAATAAAACAAATTCTTAGATTCCAAGGAAAAACTTCCAATTAAATTGTATTTAAAAAATGTTCAAGTATGCATTCCTCTGAAATTCTCCAACCAAATTCAAATCAATAAAATTTTCAAGTAATTCTTCAAGTAAGAAAATTTCCAAGTAAATCCTCAAGAAATAAATTTTCAACAAAATTCGTAACATGTAAAATTATTTCTAAATAAATTTTCAAGTAATTATTTCTAGCTAAATCTGCAAATAACTTTTTCTTGGATTTTTCTTCCAAACATATTCCTTTTTTTTTACTTGCGAATAACCTATGAAAAATGGTACTTTGTAAAATAATTTCCCTAAATAATTCCCCTGGTAATAGTTTTATAAAAATGGCGCCAAAGTTGCCTACCAAGTTTTCTGGGGAATTTGGAGTTGAGAAGTCTAAAATTTGGAAATTTCATATCTTGCACGAAAATTCGTAGGAAATTTCTGCGGAAATAATTTGCAAGTAAAATTCTCATGTAATTTATAATTTTCTAGTAATATTTTTCAAATGAAAATGACATAAATGAGTTAAATTTTTGACGAATGACATAAATATACATTTTTTCTAAAAGTTCAATATAGTATATTTGACTCTTTTCCTTTAACAAATTTACTTTTTAATAGGACCTAAAAACCTTCTAACACAACTTAGTATTATCCTTTTCAATGTTAATAAGTTGTTATAAATTGTGGGTTCGAGTTTCTCTAGGTACAAAGTTGTTATCGTTAGGGAATGTTTTGTTCCAATATGAATTTTTTTTAGCGCAAATATAAATGTAGGGCCTATTCCGTCATGTTATATGATATCATGTAACGAAGTTGAAGTTTTGTTTGACATTAAATATGAAAATTTTTGTTGTATATTTTCTCATAAACATAAGGATTTCATAAGTTGTAAAACTATTAAAATAGACTCAGTTGTTTATTCAATCTTACCAAATAAACAAAATTTATAAAAGAATAATATTGCCTCCGTCCTAATTTATGTAGCACAAGTTCATCTTTGACCTTAAATGATCTGAATTTTCAATTAAATTACTTAAACTTTTTAAGTCTCGAAAAATAAAAAATATCACATAAATTGCAAGGAATTAATTGCTAGATACAAAAGATGGAAATGACAATTGAGTGTCGTAGACCAAGTGTACTCGTGAAGTAGAGTTCCTAAATTATGTTGAGTAAATTAAAGTCCCTTGAAAGTAACAATACGACTAGCAAGAGATCTAAAAGACATCTAAAGGAGATTGCTACTAAGAGCTGTTTGGATACGTAGAAATAGTTTTTAAGTTAAAAATTAAAAATTAAATTTAAATGATTTTTAATTTAAAAATAAAAAGTTTGGGGAGGATTTACTTTTAATTTTTAACTTATTATAAGTTATTTTAAACTTTTGTTTTTAGCCTTGTTTAATACTTCCTAATTTGTTTTGAATTATTTTTTATATTTGTAAACACTTTCAAAAAATTTTAAGTGTAAATTAGGTGTATAGCATTTTCTATAGTAACATTCTCAAGTTATAGCATTAGAGTTTGAATTTCATTGTATAACATTTAATATCTCAAGCTATAGCATTTTTTTTAAAAATATAATGTTAATTTTAAATTATTAAAAAGAGTTGTTAAAATAAAAAAATAAAAAAAATGGATAAATTAATAATGGATAATGGGATCTTTTATTAAATAAATTAAATATAATTATTAATTACTTTTAATAAATTAGCACGTTTTAAGGGATTTTAGAAATCTTTAGATTAGTTAGTTGCCTTAATTCTCTCAAATTAGTTTAAATGATATTAATTTTTAATTTAATTCCTTAAAAAGCTCTATCAGATTGACATGAACGTACAAGTCATTTTGTTTTTCAAAATTTCACGATTCTTTTGAGATTTGCAGATTTTAGTTTCGTTTTTTATTAGTAGTTGAATAAATTTTGGCATTGAAAACAATTTGATTTGATTTGATGGAGAACATTGTATCGATATTAATTAAACATGGTGAAAAGTGGAATTCATCGTATTGGTTTTAATTATGATTTGTTTCTTTTAATTATGAATTATTGGTTTTAATTATATTTGTTGTTTTGTACATGCATAAAAGTGTTTGATTTTTTTTTATTATTGTTAGATCTGAAATATAGTTTGTATGTTCTTTTTTTTTTTTGATAAACAATTATGTTACGTGTAGCATATTTTGAAAAACAATAAGTAAATGTAAATATATTTGAGTTGTAATTAAATTGAAGTTCGCGTGTTAATTGATTTGTGAAGAAAATAAAAAAACGTACAGTGTATTTATTAACTAGACAAAATAATAATTAGATATAATTTTTTGTACAGTTGAAGTATGACAAATGTATGAATAATGTCTGAAAATTATATAAAATTTATATTTAATGGTAAAACCTGCTCAGATAATATTCAAAAAGTATGAAGATATAATTCTGTGTACTGGTGAAGTATTAAAATTGTATTAGTTATGTATGAAATTTATAAGAAACTTGTATCAATTGTGTATGAAAGTCTATATTTTGTTGAACTTACAATATATGTTTCTGTTGAAATTATAATATATATTTTGTATAGAAACTATATTCTTTTTGTTTAATTGAAATAGTATATATGTCAGTGAATGATATATTAAATGTGTATGAAGTTTGTATGAATTATTTTGATAGGATCAGATACAAAATCAGAAATTGGTTCACATTTCAAATCGGTTACAATAACAAATTCTTTTAACCCAAAATGTAACTCTGTACCATTTACATTTATAACAAACATGTCATCCCTGTCATTTTCAGTTTCAAGAAGAAATATATGTCGTAACAATTGAAATTGAATTTTTATGTCATGCAAATCGTAAAAAAATTCAAACGGTGTTTCTTGTAAGAATTGTTGAAACTTGTCTTGACCTAGGAAGGTCAACAGATTCGCAAACACATTCATGTTAATACATGAAGACAAATGTGTTTGTATCTTCTTCTCCTATAAAATTGTTAAAATTAAATTAATACATTTATCATACTATATAATGTCATATAAAATCATATATATACTGCTATGTTAAATGGACGTTCAATTCAATTCATACACAAAGCATACCAAAACTGTACATCAGTTCATAAACAATGCATACAATATTAATACATATTTGATTTTTTAAAAAAAAATAATTTATGACTTTTAAACTATAAACTACTACTAAAACAGTACCACTACATTAATTCATACATCAAAATCAAAACATAAAATATACAGCTGTAATACTTACAATAATAGTAAAAAATATATGACATACAACATTAATATATTATTCATACACTGATATCGTAATAGACAATATAGCATTTCATACATATAGCATACAAAGTTAATACATTAATGCATACATTCCTATAGTGAAATATAGTAATTATTTTATACACAAAATCATACAACATTAATACATTATTATTTATCAAAAATCATACTTTGTTGTAATCCAATTATATATTCACAAATCATACAACATTAAATCATACAATATTCATATATAATTATAGTATACAATACTAAAAACTCAACTCATATATAAATCATACAAATTTCATGTACTATACTATTGACAAATAAAATCAAAATTAAACACACTTAAACAGTACATTTTAATTGAAATTTGAAAAAATCTTTTTACTGACCTTAACAACTTTTTTTGGTTTATTTGTGGCTTGTATCGCTGACCTACCAATTTCAATGCCTTTTGCTTTTTTTGATTTTGTATTTATTAATTCGTCAGCAAAATCAGACTCGGATTCAGATGATGTTTGAATTTCTTTTCATTTCCTCTTCTTGCTCTTTCCTTTGCCTCTTTGATTTTATTTTTTTCCATCTTTATTAATTCGTAAGCAAAATCAGACTCGAATTCAGATGATGTTTCAATTTCTTTTCCTCTTCTTCCCTCTTTTCTTTGCCTCTTTGTTTTTGTTTTTTTCCATCTTCGATTTCACTGACCTAGGCTTCTCTTTTCTAGTTGATTTTTGTGTTTGAGTTTGTGACAAAATGTTGAATGAAGGAGCATGAAAGTCCTCAGATCTTGATTCATCGACCAATCTTCTACTTTTACGTGGAGTTTCACTATCTTTCTTCGACATTCTATACAAACTTAGTATGGATGTTTAATTTTGGGGATGAATTGATATGTGAGGGATAATGGGAAGATTTGAGGAATAGTAAGGGAATTTGGGGAAGATGATGTTTTAGACGTGTGGGGGAAGATCGAGTGTATTGGGGGAAATTGTCGTGTATTGATTTAAATGGGAGTGGATAGTTATTGGGTAACTGTAAAATAGGGTGTAAATTAAAATCAAATCCATATTATTTAGTTTGTCTTTAAAAAGGTAACTATATAATGTGAAATTTAATTAATAATAATTTGTTATTTATTTTAAAAAGTTAAAACTGTAAAAAGGTAACTGTATAATTAATCTGTAAAAATTTAAAGAGTTTAGTTTTAAAAAGGTAACTGAAAAAATAAAAGTAATTATTTAAACAAATTAATTATTATTTCAATAATTATTTATAATCTTTTTTAATTAATATATTTTTTGTTAATATGCTATAATTCGATAATAATCTGCTATAAGTAGTTTATTTTAAAAAAGTAAGTTTATAACTTGACATATATATCTTAAATGTGTGTAGAGTGTTATTTATATAAAAAATTGACTCAAACATAAATTTAAGCAACTTTTTTGTCAATTCACACACATTCTATGGTCATTAAGGATATATGATAGTAAAATTAACCCTCGTAATTATAAGAAGAAAAGTTATATGATAGTATCCTTGAAAGACTAAATGAAGGAATTCAAAGAACTAAGGATCTACAAACATTAGTAATGCGAACAAATTAAGGACCTTTGACTCACGTTTGGTCATCTAATAGCTAAAGTTACATCAGTGTCAGCCAGAAATTTCATTAAGAATGTTTAAATATTAAAGAGTTGATAATTTTTTTTAATGGTGTGAATACGTAAAACATCTTTTTACGGATTAGTAGATCAAAAATTTTTCTCTTTTTTTGATTTAAGAAGAGATTTGTATTAAAAAATACAAATAATGAGGATTGAACCCAAACCTCCTTGAGGTAAATAAGTGTGCCTACTGTTGGTCTATCTACATTTGTTGTGTCAAAAAATGTTGAATATATAATATATTCAAATGTTAGAGTATATTTTGTTTATATATTCGATATAATTTTTTGAAAAAAAATATTTGTCTGACCACCTTTACTAGGCGGTGGCTTTGCCCCTAAGTCACATATGAAAGATTGAGTTAAGTTATAGATGGCAGAAATACCTTAAATATATTGAATTTTTGATGTGTTTATTATTTCTGTCAAAGTGTTTATTTTACGATAAATACTTTGAAAGAATTTCATATAAATGATTAAATGGAGCACGCAATTAAGACACTTGAAAATGTATCCCAATTTTCAGATTTGCAAATAAATAAATAGTAGAACTTTGATTTAATCCATCCGAATGATATGTCCAACCTAAATTTTCGAAGTTGGTCGCATTTAACCCAAGTAGACAAGGCCATGTGTGCATAGGGGATCATACAGCTTCATTTTTAGTAAAAACTTAAGGAATCCCATAGTGTAATTCAATAATTACATTCTGTCCCGATAAATTTAGTATTTACAAAAAATCCCTTAAATTTGTTGTTCCGTGATACTTTAGACTCTAGTGATACATGGTAAATGATACATGGTAAATTTAAACTGTTGAGAAAAAAATGGGGAAAAACGGTACAATTAATGTTGTTACTAAAACAGCTTAATTTAAGGTAACAGATCATTAATCACCATAAAATCAGCACGTAATTGAATATTAATTTCAAATTTTGAAAATCAAAGATTATATCATCTATTTTGAAAATATTTTTTATGAACAATCTGTTAAATTTCGAACTACATTAATTTTATTGTTGTTACAGTGGATTTTTCAAGATGAATACTTCGATTTTGATGAGATATTCCGAAATTTGGGTGAACGAATTGCCGTATGAAAGTTACAAAATCGATGGAATCGTTGTTGGAGATTCAATTTCGTTTTCTAATCTCAAAGCAGCAATTGCAGCCGAGTTGGATATTGATGTATCAAGGAAAGAAATTGAAATTCGATACATTGTAGAAGGTAACTCCTGTCCGATGAAACTTAAGAACGATATGAGTGTTAAACTATATTTTGAACTGAAAAAAAAGGAGCCTGGATTTTCAGTGTATCCATTATGTATTGACACAATTGAAAAGAATAGTGGTACTGTACATAACTTTGATGGAACAAGTGGAGAAATAACGTGTGTGGAAGGCACAACACATGAAAAACATGTGATACATGTCTACTACATGTATCAGTGAATTAACTAAAACATTATAACATGTGATACATATCTAATACATGTATCAGAAACATCGACTAAACAATATACACACTGATTCTATATGTATCATCAAGTACAGTGGATGACGCATTTATTAAACTTAGTGAATGATACATTATAACAATTTTCAAAACATGTATCAGTACATCAACTAAACAACTGATACCTTACTGATACATGATATCAGTTTTCAGAAATTCATACTACATGCAAAACATGTGATACATATCTACTACATGTATCAGTGCATTGACTAAACACTGTACACACTGATTCTATATGTATCATCAAACATAGTTGATGACGCATTTACTAAACTTATTGAATGATACATTATAACAATTTTCAAAACTTCATGATACATATAAAATATTATGATACACAACAAATTCATGTATCAATTCACCATCTAAAACACTATACACACTTATTCAAATGTATCAGCAAGCACACTTGATTCCTTAAAATTTTTACTAATTTTAACAACAGTTTTAAGTACCAAAATACTAATCAAAGACTTTTTCCTATTTTCTTTCCAATTTTCATCGTCGGAATCATATATCCTTCTATTAATTAACGGATCCATTACTATGATGTAATAGAACAATTAACAAAAACAAAAAAGAGAAGAATATACGAATTGATGATGGATTAATAATGAAAAGATGCTGGGTTCAAACGATTACAGATTAAGAAGAAATAGACGATGATGGATTAACAATAAAAAGAAGAAAAGAATAAAATATGCTGGGTTAAGAAGAATGAAGATGATTATGGAAAAAAAAGAACTGAAACTTGATGGAGTAAGAACAAAACGGTAGAAGAAAAGAGAAGTTGTCCTGCTTCCTGAAATTTTTACTTTTTTAAATTTCAAATTTTTTGAATTTTGAAATTTAAAATTTCAAAATTTGGTCTTTTATTTAAAATTAATTAAATTTAATAATTCAAAATCAAAAAGCTGATTTAAAAGGTTGAGTGTTTAAATGGATAAAATTCAAAATTCAAAAACTGATTTAAGAGGTTGAGTGTTTTAATGGAGAAAAAATAGGCATTAAAATGGGTAAATGTGTATTATAGGAGAGAGAATGTAATGTATCTAAAAACTTACACTAAAAAAAAAAAGGGAATTATGTAATATTTAAAAAAAATAGGGAAAATTAGAGAATATAAAAATTATAGTTGTGTATTTAAGTTATTTTTCCTCATTTTTACGTGGCAACTCACTAGAGGTTCGTACATGATCCAACTTTTGAGTCACTCAGAGTAATCTTTGGCCTTTTGTGAAAGATGCTCACCTCAATAATGAGATTAATCCTTAGTGAAACAAATCTATTATCATTCTTTGTTTGAGATATTCGGATTGTTTGATAAAGTGTATTAGTAAAAAAATTATATGCATTGACTTTATGTATTAGTAATATCTTATTTAATATATTTTTTTATGTTATATATAATTAATGTTTATGTTAGTTATACATTATATTGTGTATCGAGAATGAAAATGTGTATTCCAAATATCATAGATTTCTAGGTATTAGTAATGCAAAAGATCTACTACATGCATTAGCTTTAAAAAAGACTCATTACCCCTCCTCATATATACTTTTACATATTTTTCACCATATATAATTATGAAGGATATTTTCGTAAATAAATATTTTATTACAATATATATTATTTTTAATACACCAAATTAACAATACGTAAAAAATAATCTACGCGTGAGTACAAGTGGAAACCGTAAAAAAAGCAAATATGGAGTAATTGATAAATAAACTAGGAGAATCTAAACTAATTGATCTATATTATATATAAAAATAAATAAAAAGAAAGACAAATTTCCAGGCCGGATATTAGTTGAAGGGGTCCTACCTATGCTAATGACATCTTCAATAATATACCAAGTAATGATTAATTTTTATAGCTTTCCATTTCAATGGTGTTATAATAAAGATGAGTAGTGGTCCTAATAGGAGTGGCTTCCAAAAATAAAATAAATATAGGCTATAATAAGTTTAACTTTGAGTGTGTAGACATTGAAATTTTGTGGGACTCTACAAGATTCGATCAATTCGAGTTGGGACTCTACAAATTGTGTTCAACTCAGATAAGGATTCTTCGAGGCTACTCAACCTTAAATCCTAGTTTATGCCTATATAAAGGTATTAAATTCCCTTAAAATGCATCTCGAAAAATCCAGAAAGAGATCAAGATCTCTAATTTCCACAAATTGATGGATTATTCATATAGAGAGGTCAAATCTAAATCACCTTAGTTTGAGACATACGCCACTAACGGCCCTCGAATCATGGATAAATCATCTTAGAGAGTAGAATCAAGGGAGGAACAGATTTGTACTCACAATCTTGATGAATAAAATCACGTTTCTTCATATTTTATTTGTATGATTTATTTATTTTTCATATGTTTAAAATTTGTTGCAAACAGAGTGTATTTGAAATAAAATGATGATTAATTAGACCATAAGTGTGACATTTCTATGGCTGTTGCTTTAACTCATGACATGTATCAATCTGAACCGACACATAAAGACATTGGAGGAAAAATTATAAAGTAGTGAGGTGTAAAGACCAACAGTATGCATTTTTACATTTTTCATTGTATAAGCTTTCCTTTTACTCTATTTTAGAAAAGAAAATATAATATATAGTTTCATAGTTTGGTATTGTAGGGAGGAATTTATGAAGAATGAATGGATTTTAATTATTTGGAACTTTTGAGAAGCATGTCAAACCAGGTACTTGATTCATTTAAATTTATTCATGCTTCTACCTTTTACTTATGTTACTATTCTTTGTTTTAACAAGTTAGTTGTGAGTTTAAATCTTTGGATTGTAGATAATCACTACTAATTGTTAATCTTTGTGCAAATTGATTTGTTTTTCTTTTTACTAATTCTTTTTCACATATAGATAGGGGTGAACATTTAGTTCTTCAATTTTTGATTTTTCAATAATTTGTACCGGATATCAAATCAAACTAGTTCAGTTGGATTCGATTTAATTTAGTTTCTAAAATTCGATTCTGCAATTATGTACGAAGATTATTAACAATAACAAGGAAAATAAAATGTCCAAGGATATTCAACTTGTGTGCAATCCATGCTAAGAGAGTCACCTAGCTATCACCATGGACAACGAGCTTAATTAAGTTGGTCAGAATATTGGTTAATGATTCAGACTCTTTTTTGGTTTTAGCCTTTAGATACTGAATTTATAGATGCTTATCTCAAGGACCGTATGATTTTACTTTTTAGCCTTCATGAAGTGATAAGTAATAAATAGGAAATTTACATAAATTTCATTAGTGTTAAAGCTAATTATTTAGGTGTAATTTAATTTGTAATATTAGGTATCATATCAAATTTGAGTGTGTCCAGTACATTCAGATATGTTGAGATATATGTATCTCAAGATATATAAGGTCAAAATTAAGTATAATTTATTATTGGATACACCATATTCAAGTGATACGCTTATTTATTTAGGATAAATAACAAATCTCACTTGCCACTCTCCTATATGTTTGGTATATGGTATGATTCACATGTATTTGTGATACATGATAAATTTCGTTCGCTTCCTTTCTATTTTAGTGTATCTGATATCAAAAATGCATATATCTAGGTATATCTTTGTCATATATATATATATATATATATATAGATATATATATGATAAAAAAACTCTTAAATTAATAATATACTATGTAATATTTTGAAAGCATAAGTAATAATAGTATATATAGTAATGAATAGTATAATTACTAAGTTTCTCCTTAATAAATTGAATTAACTTACTACTGTAATCAAATAAGTAGTATTAAGTATTAACTAATCCAGAAAATCGTAATGGGGCATCAGGGCAATATCATTGACAGTCCAATTTAAGACATTTGTTGCAAACTTTGGTTGATAAGATATATATGTGGTCGTGCATTAGTCTCATGCTGACTTTGATAAAGAAAAAAAGTTACTCCCTTCATTTAAAAAAGAATGGTTCAGTTTGACTCAAAATGGAAGTTTAAAAAAAGAAAGAAGACTTTATAATTTTATGGTTCTAAATTAAAGTTATGTCAAATGTACCAAAATATCCTTCAATCTTGTGGTCTTAAATATGCCACGTGGAAAGTTATAGTTAAAGTGTTGTTAAAAAAAGGAAATGGGTATTATTTTTGAAACAGACTAAAAAGGAAATGGGAACATTCTTTTTGAAACGAAGAGAGTATAATACTTCGTTTCTTGGGTGCACCGAAGTATTGGGACCCTAAAATCGAGAATCAAACTGAATAATTGAATTAATTCGGTTCAATTGTATGGTTTTTCGACATTTATGTTCTAACACTATGACAAAAATAATTTTTAGAAGCAATAAATAAACATATTAACAAAGAATATAAAAACGTTTAAGATAACGAAATACTATGATTCCAAATGCTCTGGCAGATTTAATAGATTATTACTATCTGATGTACAAGAGATATTAAATTAGGGTAGTTTTTCTGTTTTACTCCGTTAATTTTTGTGTATTTAGTTATGCTTGATTATATAGCACAACATAACGGGAACTTTAGCGCAACAAACTGTTAGTTAACTTTATATACCACAGCATAACACTCTTTTTTGAAACAGGATGTTTGTTCCTATGAAAAAATCTCTTAGATGAATGAAAAGGTTCAATGCTCATGTCTAACCTCAGAATGTGACATATAGAAACTAATTCATTTTGGAAGGCAAGTCAAGTTGTGGCTATTGTGAGTTCATTAATAGTACTAGTTTGTTACTTGTACAATTAGTTCAGTTAGATACCAATATTTTGCTTTAATTAATGTATAGGTTGAGATCCACCTTCCAAAACTAGCTAGCCCTTTGTTGGGCTTCCCTTTAATTAGATTTGTGGCCTTCTTCTTCATCATGTTCATTTGATGGACAAGAAGAAATATATGTTTGTATCTTAATGATGACGATTGCCGAAAGCAGATGATTTTTGTAATGAATATATAAGTTTGACTCTTTTCGGATTTTGTTGAAGCGTGTGATCGTTTCTTTTAAAAACTTAAGCTCTTAAAGATCGAGCACACTTTTATAATTAGTTAATGAGATTTAACTTATATCTTCTAATCATATAATAATTTTAGCTTTCTCAATGCATTTCACCTGTAATTCACCAAACTAAGGCATTATACAAAGTAATTCACCAAAATAATATGTTCTTTTAAAATTTTACAAAACTAGTATAAATATTTTCGCAATAAAGTTTTCGGGTATATTTTATTTTTTAAAAGCTGACGGCGTTAGATTGATATACGTTACTCGTAGTAACGTTTTACTCCTAAAATGTTACTTTGAGAAACGTCTTACTCTTAAAGCGTTACTCAAAAAAACGTTTTAGGAGTAAAACCTTACTCATAGTAACGTATATCAACCTAATGTTATTAGTTTTTAAAAATTGAAACATATCCTAAAACGTTACTGTGAAATACGTTTATACTACTTTTGTGAAATTTTAAAAAAATGTATTATTTTATTAAATTATTTTATATAATGGTTTAGTTTGATAAAAAATTTCATTCACCTAATCGTCCACCTGTTATTTTTTAATTTAGCACAAGAATCTATGATACAACAATTTTATTCATCGCACCAGATGAAATATTACTTGTTAAAATTTTTAGGTCAGTCAATATTACTAGAGACTTTTGAGTAAGGTAGAAGGGCAAAGCAACAATCACAATAGGCTAAGTATGAAGAAAAGAAGAAGATGGAAGGAGAGTTTGGGTTTTATGATTGTAAAGGTTAAACCGATAAAATGCAGATTCATCATCTTTCATGTTCATCAAAATTAAATTTTCTACCGTCTTGGCAATTTCACTATCATTATAAGCAATCGTTTTTTTTGGAAAACAGATTGAAATATATCCCAACTTTGGCCGACCGAAATTGCTGTAAGGACCCTATAACCCCTGCGTGTATTTTAAAGATCAATGGTGGTATAGAGCCAGTAAGCTGATTGGATTGCAGGTCTAGGACAGTCAAGTAACGAAGATGACAAATTTTTCGAGAGATCTCTCCATCGAGAAAATTTCTCTGTATTCTCAACACTTGCAGCTTTGTTAGATTGGAAAAGGAAGTTGGAATTTTCCCCGAAAATTTGGTAACAAACTTTAAAATGAGGGAATGGCTCCGGTTGAAGTTATTGATTGTGACATTAATCAATTTCAACCTCCGCAAATGAGCCAACTCTTTCAAGGGAGATGAGAAATGAGAGGTTTCCAAGATGCTAGACAAGAACTTGCATTTTGTAAGTGCCAGCATTAGTCAGATGGTACAAAATTACCTAGGCAAAATAAAGACACAAAAAGTGTTGTTTTTATATCAATTTTTTAAGCATAGATTCTTCAATTGTTCCTTGGGGCATGTGAAGAAATTAGTGCAATCTTTCTATGCTTTCTCCCTTTCTTTTTTACACTTCAATAAACTTGTTGTATCACACGCAGGCCTCTTTTGTTCTTTTATATATAACCATCGGACACATCCAGATGTTCTTTTATATATAACGCTTCCATCACACATTGTAAGGGTTTGACTCTCGTTATCCAGGGTTTCTCCATTCCAAGACCTTTTTAGTTAAGGGTGCAGGGATTTCATCTATATATCCCACAACACCCCCTTGTAATGGTTGATATAGATCACACAACTCTTGGAGCCACTGCATACGAACTCTATTCTTCCGACATGAATTAAAACAAAGTCACCACTGCACTGATATTAATTCCATGAGGTCATCAGCTCAGCAAGCTAGTTGTAACAAGTGCTAAAGAAATATTTACAAAATCAAAATGGTCACATGAAAGCAACCTGCATGATATATAGCACATTATTAATTTCTTCTGTCCTCTTTTATATAAAACACCAATGTGTTGCTATTCAGATTTTGTTTGGCGAGTTATCATCCAAGAGTGGAGAACCAAGCTTCCTACCATGCATAATGTGCTAGTCTAAAGAACCTGTTCTCTCGACATATTTCCAGTCAAACTAAGTACTAAAATTGAAGAAGGGTAAATCTGTTTAATCTTTTTCGCCATGTAAAAGTGATTTTCATGTATTTACTCATGTTGTAGATTCTCTTGAGGGATGTAGAGATCCATTTCTCTTTGTTGTGACATCTTTTTAATTGTCTGTTTGTTTCTCTTTGATTTCACATGCAATTATTACTATCTTTTTTAGTCATATATATCTCATTTTCAACTTTCATACATATATATAATTTATATATTAAGAAACCAGTTGCTTCATACAACCCTAAATAAACACAATTAAGTACTTTAGCAAAATTGAAAGTTTAATGTAACTGGCATAGTAAATCAAATAGCATACAAGAGAAGCCGGTCCAATTCCACCTAGTGTCAACTACTGACAAGCCGGAGCCTAATATTTTTCAGCGTTGAAAGAGCATTTTCGATAGGAATTCTTGCATCGGGTGTCACGAAAGTGCAGCTCAAAGCTAATTCCATGATAGACAACAAGCACTGCATCTTTGCATCAATTTGCTCATCCTGTGGCTGTACCAGATTAGAATCCACCACCTTATGAATTTCACCTGGAAAGGAATCACTAACCCAACGTTGTATGGTCAAGCCTTCGATAAATATATCATCACTTGGTCTTGTTCTTGTGAACGTCTCCATCATCATGATGCCAAAACTATAAACATCACAACTTGTCGATACAATTCCATTTTGTCCGTACTCTGAAATCACAATTATAAAAGTTTGCTAGTTAAAATGGAATATGCAAACTAACATAGAAAATCCATTTATACCTAGGGGGAAGAATTGTTTTTGAAGGAATATTGATTGTATTGAAGTGTTAACCTAATAAGGGAATACATGGGAGATATATATAGGAGATATAGGAAGGAGTACTAATCCTAATAGGACTAGGATTAAGGAGTACTAATCCTAATAGGACTTGGATTAGTACACAGTAAATACTAATATTATGTAATACTATTTATTTAATACTATCTGTTATTATCCCCCCTCAAGCTGAGCTGAGCGGAAGCGAACGGAAGCTTGGAACTGAGGTAATCGTGCTGTCGGCTCGGGAGAGGCTTGGTGAGAATATCAGCCGGTTGTTCTTCAGTGGGTACATACTGCACAGTCATGGTGCCGGCCTGAACTTCATCGCGAACAAAGAGACAATCGGTATCAACATGCTTCATTCTGGTGTGTAGGACGGAATTCTTGGCCACACAGATGGTTGATTTGTTGTCACAATAGAGAGCAGGAACAGTGTGAGTGGCGCGGAGTTCGCGAAGAATATATGTGACCCACATGGTCTCAGCAGCAAGAAGAGCAAGGGCGCGGTATTCAGCTTCAGTCGAGGACCGAGAGACCTTGGGTTGTTTTTTTGTACACCAGGAGATCAGGTTCGGCCCCAAAAAAACGAGAAACCCCGATGTAGATTTTCTGTCATTTTTATCATTCGCCCAATCTGAATCTGAGAAACCCCGAAGCTCCAAGTCCCCGGGTCGAATGAGTAAACCACGACCAAGAGTGCCAAAAATGTACCTGAGAATGCGTTTTAGACAATGGTAATCATGTTCACTTGGTTGATGCATGCGCTGAGCAACTCGGTTGACAGCAAACTGGATGTCAGGACGGGTAATGGCCAGATACTGTAGAGCCCCAATGAGGCTGCGGAAGTGGGTGATATCGGCAAAGGGGGTGTCGGCTCCATTCGTAGACGAAGAGACTGCCATCGGTGTTGGTTGACTGGTGCATTTTTCCAGTCCAGCTTTCTGCAACAGATCTCGAGCATATTTTGACTGATGAAGAAACAAGCCGCTGCCTGTCCGAGAAACCTCCATTCCCAGAAAATAATGTAACGGGCCAAGGTCCTTCATTTTGAAGGTAGTATGCATAGCTCGAGTGACATCCTGAATGAGAGCTGCAGTAGAGCCTGTAATAATGATATCATCTACATAGACAAGAAGAATGACTGTACCGTGTGCTGAATGTCGAGTAAACAGACTCGTGTCGTGTACGCAACACGTGAAGCCGAGTCCCTGGAGGAACGTTTTCAGACGTGTGTACCAAGCACGGGGGGCTTGCTTGAGCCCATACAGAGACTTCTGGAGTTTGCAAACATGTTGAGGGAAGCGAGGATCAACATAGCCCGGTGGTTGCGTCATGTAGATAGTTTCATCAAGCATGCCATGAAGAAAAGCATTGGAAACATCCAACTGATTGATGAGCCAATTGTTGCGCACGGCGAGTGACAGTACCAGGCGAATGGTTTCCTGCCGAATAACAGGACTGAATGTCTCGGAGTAATCAAGCCCATACTCCTGATTGTAGCCTTTAGCAACCAAACGAGCCTTGTACCTGGAAATACTGCCATCCGCATTGTGTTTAATTTTGTACACCCATTTACAGCCCACTGGGTGCCGCCCATGGGGCTTAGGTACAAGAACCCAAGTTTTCTGATCAGTCAAAGCCTTAAACTCGTCATCCATAGCATGACGCCAATAAGCATTTTTTGAGGCAACAGAGTAGGTTGTTGGTTCACTATCGGGAAGGGGTGTATTTGGTAGTATGGTAGCCTGAAAGGTTTTGGGTTTAAAGATACCGGCTTTGCCACGGGTTAACATGGGATGAGTATTGGGGGGTGGCACGGGCGGTGGTGATTCGGGGGTGGCCGGGAAGGACCCAAAACGGATCGGGCTGGAGATGTTGTGGGTATGGGGTGGTTCGGGTTGGTTGTGAGTGTGGGTGGTGGTTGCGGGTGTATTGTGGGTGACGGTCGAAGGGGTGATGAGGGGTGGTTGGGTAGTGGGTGGAGGTGTGGGGGAAGGTGGTGAGGGACCCTGTGAGTATGTTGGAAAAAGGGGAAGGACGCCAATGAATGATGTATTTGTGGAGGAGGAAATAGACTCGTAGGGAAACTCATTTTCGACAAATTTGACATGACGAGATATGTAGACTTTATGAGTTTGTGGGTCAAGACAGCGATAACCCTTGGAGGTAGGATGATAGCCCAAAAAAATACAAGGACGGGATCGGGGTTGTAATTTGTGAGTAATATGAGGGCGTAGCCAAGGGTAGGCAAGACACCCAAAGACGCGGAGGTTGGTATAATTGGGAAGTTCTTGGTAAAGGAGTTGATAGGGTGATTTGTTGGAGAGAGTGTGACTGGGCATTCTGTTAATGAGGTAGTTTGCGGTGGCTAGAGCTTCTACCCAAAAGGAGACAGGGAGATGAGATTGATGTAGAAGAGTAACCACCGTTTCAATGAGATGGCGATGCTTACGCTCAGCCACCCCATTCTGTTCGGGAGTGTATGGACAGGAGGTTTGATGTATAATTCCCAGGGATTGCAGAAACTGGCCAAAGATGTTATTGACATATTCCTTTCCATTGTCACTTCGAAAAAGTTTAACATGAGAATTGAATTGTGTTTTAACCATTTTTTCAAAAGTGACAAAGGTGGTGTATGCCTGTGATTTGTGTTTTAGTGGGTACAACCAAGTGTATTTTGTAAAATCATCCACAAAACAAATATAATAGCGAAAACCAGCAAATGAAGGAACAGCAGTAGGACCCCATAGGTCAGAATGAATAAGTTGAAAAGGTGCAGTTTTACGCTTCTCGGATAAAGTAAAAGGTAATTTATGAGATTTAGCAATTGAACAGGAGTCACAATTGTTTACATGAATGGAAGAAAAACCTAATTGAGACATTAAAGAATTTATTATTTGAGTAGACGGGTGACCCAGACGACTGTGCCACAACAGACTGTGGCCATCAGCCGAAAGAGCCACCGGAGCCACAGGAACGCTTTCTGAAACTGGGTGGGCAGACGAACTTGTGCCAGGAAGAACGTACAGACCATGCTCACAGGGGCCCTGAAAAATCACCCTCTTGGTAGTATTGTCTAGGATCTGAAAATCATTAGAGGTGAACAAGAGTGAGCAATTATTGTCTTTTGTGAATTGGTGAACTGAAAGGAGATTGGATTTAATAGAAGGGACGTGGGTAAGGTTACCTAGGTGAAAGATAGCGGTGGGGGTTTTAATGGTACCCGTGCCAGTGTGAGAAATATTAAGGGACTCACCGTTGCCAACAGTAATACCATTGGAGCCATGATATGGATTTGGAGCGTTAAGCTTGGATAGATCAGAAGTAACGTGCATGTTGGCCCCAGTATCCAACAGCCATTCAGAGGAAGGGCCGGCTTGAGATGCATAATTGGCACGGTTATCACTATTTCGGCTCTCCTCATACCGAAACCAGCAACGAACAGCGGTGTGTCCTGTTTTCTGACAGATTTGACAAGTTGGACGATCCCGCTCGTAAGTGCCCTGCCCGCCGCTGGAAGATGACTGCCCGCCGCTGCCGAAGGAGTGCAGGCTGTTGTTGCTGCCGTGCTGCTGACCGTCGTACGGCGGACGACTGCCCTGCCGACCGCCGCGCCCGCGGCCTCCGCTGTTTCTGCCGTAGCCGCCGCGGCTCCCCTGCCGGCCGCCACCACGCCCCCCGCGATAGTTCTGGCTTGCGGTGAGGGCGGTGGCCGGCTCCATAACAGCGGCTTCTCGGAGAAGAAGTTTGCTCTCCAGATCCACGTTGATTTCTTCACTTTTTAGCCACGAGGAGAGAGTAGCCAGGTCAACGGGCGTTGGACTGATGCGAACCGCCTGTTTAATGGAGGAGTAAGCTGATGGGAGCCCCCGAACGACGCACATGACGAGATCTTTTTCGGGAATGATTTCGTTCACGGTGTCGAGGGCTGTGATGATGGTGGAGACCTCGTCTAAATACTCCGCCATAGTTTTCGTGCCTTTGGTAATTGTGTGGAGACGATCACGCAATTGAAAAATATGAGAGTGGGAAATTGATGCATAGCGTGTTGCGAGGGCCGTCCACAGGGCTGAAGCAGTTGTGTAGGATCGGACGTGTTTCTGAACCGTGGGAGAGATGACCGCAATCAAACATGATCGGATCTGGCCATCCACGGCTTTCCAGGCGGCATGGGCCGGATTGGTTTTTTCTGATTTGTCCGTGGCGGTGATGACTGCCGGCGGCGGTTCTGTGCTTCCATCGACGTATTTGAGAAGGTAATTGGCCTCAAGGGCTGTAAGAACGGTGATTTTCCATGTAGGGTAATTTATGTCTGATAATTTTTCGGGAATCAGGGCATGAAGATGCCTGAGAAGGAGTTTAACGCCAGAAGGAAGTGAATCGAGAGGATCCACCTCGGTTGTCATGGCTGCCGCCGCCCAAGAGAAGAGAGGGAACGATCGGTGCCCTAAAGAGAGAAAAAAAAACCTAGAGAAAAGAAGATCTAGGTTTTCTGGCTCTTGATACCATGAAGGAATATTGATTGTATTGAAGTGTTAACCTAATAAGGGAATACATGGGAGATATATATAGGAGATATAGGAAGGAGTACTAATCCTAATAGGACTAGGATTAAGGAGTACTAATCCTAATAGGACTTGGATTAGTACACAGTAAATACTAATATTATGTAATACTATTTATTTAATACTATCTGTTATTAGTTTTGAGTATTTAAACGATATGAGAAAACTTTGAAAAGTTGTAGTATACCTGGAGCAATATATCCAATGGTCGCAATTTTCCTTGTCTGAACAAAAGCCTCCCCTGCACCTAACAATTTTGAGATGCCAAAATCACTGACATGAGCAACCATTTCTTGATCTAGCAAGACATTGGTTGGCTTCAAGTCACAATGCACCACAGCTGTTGAATGACCATTGTGGAGATAGTCCATTGCAGATGCAACATCTATCATTATATTTAATCTCTGCAATAAGTTCAAGAATAAGTTATGAGAATATAACCATTTATCAAGTGTCCCGTTGGGCATGTATTCCAACAATAGGGCTTTGAAATCAAGGTTGGAGCAGCTGGTGATGACTTTGGTCAAATTTCTGTGGCGAAGGTTTCGGAGTATCTCACACTCTGTGTCAAAACTTCTGAACGCACGCTCCAATTGCACATTGAATACCTTTGCTGCAAAAAGGGTACCATCTTTAAGTATCCCTTTGTAGACCGTGCTTAAACTCCCATTACCAAGCAAGTTGGTTTCGTTGAATCCTTCTGTTGCCTGTTCAATTTCATAATAGGAAATTCTTTCATGCTCTTTTAACGGTGACACATTTGTTTGACCTGTATTCTTTTTTGTATTTCGCAATCTTACATATACATATGCAAGGGCTAATATAAGAAGTAACATACCCACTCCCAAACTGATGTACAAAACTAAGTTAGCCTTTTTCGTCTTGGGTGTTTGGATGACACATTTTGTCACATTAAACTTGGCATCACCACATAGTGCATCATTAGACAAGAAGGATTGAGCTGTGGCATTTGAAAAAGGACCACCAGTGGGAATCTCTCCGATTTGTTTATTGAATGAAAAGTTCAGGTATTTTAGAGACACAAGAGCTTCTAATGACTTTGGAATTTCACCAACAAGATTGTTATAGCACAAATCTAAGAATTCCAATGCCAACATTTTGCCAAATGAATCTGGAATAGGCCCATCTAGTCTATTATGTTCTAGAGAAAGATGAATCAATTTATCTAGACCCCCTAGAGTGTTGGGTTATGGGTCTTTTTCCCTTCCTATGTGGATAAATAAAAGCTCAATTTGGACCAACCCATTTTTGCCCATAGGCCCATTCTTATGAGGCAAATATAAGCCTATTTAGGTCTTATTTTCATATACAAGAGTTTTTTTTTTCAGCAGCCAAAAAGAGAGAAAGAGAGATTTTCGCAGTCAAAAATTCAGCCCTAACAACCAACTTCAAATTGCGATTCCCGCTTCGTTTCTTGTCCGATTGAGCTGATTTTTGGACAGCATATCATCTTCATCTCAATCTTTGATTAGGAACTGACAGAGTTGGATTTGGTGGCTTGAAGCTTCAGTTTTGCTGTCGTGAACAGTAGCTGCGAAATTGGTGATTTTGCTCCTTTAATTCTCTAGATTTGGTGCAATCTTATTTTGTTGTTGCTCGTTGTTTGGCACTTGTTTTGTGGCCAATTTTGGAGAACAATATTGTAACTCTTGGTGATTATAGTGGAGCTTTTGGTCCCGTGGTTTTTTACTCTTCACATCGAAGGGTTTTCCACGTAAATCTTGGTGTCTTGTGTGATTGGTTTATTATTGCCTTGTTATATTTGTTTGGTTGAATTACTTGCTGCCTTACTATCATATTGCTTGTGGTTGTTTGTCTTCTCTTGGTTCAAA